>NC_080419.1:65687822-65987822 GCF_029873635.1 Malania oleifera
TTCTTGGCTTTGTTGTTAGCACGAAAGGAATAGCGGTGGATGCAAAAAAGGTGAAGGCTATCAAGGAATGGCCCACACCTAAGTCAATCATGGAGGTAAGATGTAACGCGCCGAACTTGAAAACCCAGTCCGATACGTTATGCATGAATAATATGTGCTTCGTGGTGCCCTGAACCCGCCTGGTGGGACCCAAGTGCCGTGTCATCCATTCATTTACTTGATACCTGACATTTTATTATCATTTACGTAGTGGAAAACATAACTACAATCCTCAACCAATATAATACTAAATTTTTCTATATCTATCTACATTCCAAACTAAACCATTCATCCACCTGTATCCACACATATATATATATACACAAAAACATAATCTATAACTTCCAATATTCACAACTCAGAAGACTTAAAACATATAACTTATACATCCCAAAAGTATCATCAAAGTTTATACCCTTTCTTTTCTATATCCAAAAATGCTATAATAACCTCGAGCTCTCTAAGCTTGATCACATAGAGGTCCTGAAAAGAAAAATTTGTATTCGGGCAAGACATATCTCAGTAAAAGAAGAAACAATATATTAAATTAGCGTGTGGCCAACATGAGGTTTGTAAATAACATATGTATAGGTATTCATCATTTTCATATCATTATCATAATTTCTAAAATCCTTCCTTGATCCTGATCAAACACATGCAAGGTATTTTACCCACGAAAATACCTAAGGATTGGGTTGATTACCCGCCTATACAAGTAGTACCCCTCTGCTCTAATATTTTGGGCAACCAATGGTCACAATTGAAGCATATCAGGACACTTACCTTACTCAATAAGCCTTTAGGTGAAAAAGTAATCTCGTACTCACACAGTTCATACAAAAGTTTACTAGAAAAGACTCCTAAGAATAAGGAAATTTACCCGCCTATACAAGTAATTTCCTTCTGCCCTAATACGTTATATAGCCTACTGCTATATCTGATACCTACTAGGGCACTCACCTTTCTCAGCAAACCCTTGGGTAAAGAGTTTGCCCCGCCCATATAAATACATATCATATTAGCATGAATACTGATACTACAATAATACATTACTCTATTTGTCATTTATCCTGCATTTCTCATCTGTTCATGTTCTCAGCTTTGATATTTCATAGCATTTCACTTTATGTAGCTCTTTCCCATTTTACATTGTTCAAATTTCACATTTCATTTCCCTTTTATTTCATTCTTTTCATTTCATTTCATGCATTCATGCTACAGCTCCTTTTAGTTGTACATCAGTTAGTCCACATAGATATGCGCTAATCTGCTACTACAGGTCCTTTTAGCTATTCATCAGTTAGTCCACAACTCCTTTTAGCTATTTATCATTTATCCATGGCTACATTAACAATCACATGCAGCAGCATAATCCAACAACATTTTCATTCTCATTGCATTCCTTGTATAACATGTATCTCATACACATAACATAATTCAACACAGAATTTTCATTTTACTTATGCCACACAATTTAGCAATATATATTTCAAACATTTTTTTGTAAAATATGCCAACCCTCATTTATCATTCTTATACTAAAAGTATGCCTTTAATTTCCTACACAATTATCTTGAAAAATTTTTCACTTTCATTAGTCCATTTTCACATATATAACTAATAGAACAATCCTAAGATCATAAATCATAATTTAAACGATTGGCATTTTAAACTTATACAAAAACATATACATATATACATAAAATAATCTATTCATCCATTTAATTCATAAAACTTGGTTTAATATATATTCCCCCTTACATGCTTTCTTGAACTACGCCAACAAGGACCCCAAATGATGCCAGTAGCGCTCACCTGAACCCTAAATTAAAAATCCTAGTTTAATCAGATAAACCCCAAATAACCTACTGTTTCTACATTTTCTCAACCTATAAATCTTAAATAACAATTTACAAATCCCAAAACTAAGAACCTTAACCCTTACAATAACTTTGGAGCGCTTCCCGAAAAGCCCAATTTAGAAATCTACTCTGCTAGATGTGTAAAGAATCTTTCCTAGAACACCGAAGCGGTCTCCGTTTATCGATTCAGGATGAATCTTGGCCGGATTTGTAGAGAGAATGCAGAAAACCATTATATAGAGAGAAAATAGAGAAAAACCATTCTTATGAGATTCTAATCAAAAGTAGACGACCTAGGTTGTTTATCTCAGAAATACAACGTTTTTCTATTTGTCACCTATAAATTTATTCCAAAAGAACAAGTTTTGAATAAAGAGCTTGTGAGGCTGTGCATACTATTTCATCCCATAAATAAAAGCCAATATTTTCATATAAATATTAACCAATTAACAAGGATATACACAGTTTAAAGATCATATTAAATTTAACATTTGAACTTATCATATTGGCTTGATCTTCTAAAGTCCTTGACATAGTAATCAACCAATTAGTATGCATAATCTGAGTTTCATGCTTTAAGCTTTATTATGGCAAGTGTCTTTAATTGTGCACTATATATATTTACTTAGTCAACACTTATCCCATGTTGCCTAGGTATTGTTAAATCTACCCAAATTCTATTAACTAAACATAGGTTCTAAGGAAGTAATATTCCTAAAAATTAGGTAATTTGTTTTGATACCCATTCTTCCCTAGGTCCCAATGGGTTTTTATCCTTTACTAATTCAAGCTTCCTTTCTTTACCTCTAGCACCTCTAAAGGGGCAAGTGTAACAGATATGATCCTTTATTTCACAATACAAGTATATTTTGTTTGTGTGAAAGGGATTTGACTTATTTGTACTATTTGATGAGGCACTATAACCATGGGATTTAAGAGAGGAACCATAACTTAAATTCTTTTTATAAAAGCTATTTCTTTTGGGTTCCTAAGATCTTATTAAAATTTTCTTTCCTATTGATGAATTTACTATATTCTTCACTTTCATTTTTCAAGAGAATATTTTCCTTTAAAATAGTTTCAATTTCAAATTTCAAATTTCCCACTTCTACTTGAAAAACTTCATGGTTCTTTTGAGATGTAGCTAAGAACTCCTCATTTTTCTTTTTAAGAGAATCATTTTTGTCTTTTAAAGAGAATTCTCTTTGTTTAAATAAAGCAAGCTCTTTCTCAATATTTTTATTCTTCTTTTTTTACTAAAACTAGTTCATCAAATAATTTAACACAATTACTCACTAATTCATCATACGAAGGAGTATATTCATCGTTAGTTCTTCTTTTTCACTAAAACTAATTCATCAAATAATTTAGCACAATTACTCACTAATTCATCATATGAAGGAGTATATTCATCGTCATCGGAACTTACCTCTTCTTGCTCGTTAGCTATGAGACAAGAATGTTCCACTTCCTCCTCTACTTCAGTGTCGGTGGAAATTCTATCGAATTCATCCCAAGTTGTTGCAGCATCCATATCACCATTCTTCTTAACTTCGTATGTATCTTTGAGCTTGTCCCAAATTTTTTTTGCGGTTTCACATATGCAAATGTGATTGTATTCTTCTTAGCTCAAGCTACAATGGAGATAATATTTTGTTTTGAAGTTAAGTTGCACTAACTTCTTTTCAACAGTTGTAAGCTCCGTCAATGACTTTGGGATATCTTCATTCTTCTTAGTGAAGGAGAAGTCTCCATTTGAAATGATCTCCCACATATATAGGTCGCACGATTGAATGAAGATGGTCATTCTGTTCTTCCATGTCAGGAAGTTGGAGTCGTTGAACATCGGTGGTCTGGTCACAAATTGTCATTGGGAAGAAGTGTCCACCAAATATGTCATTTGATCTTTTCGCTCTGGAATTTACTTTGAAAAATTAAGCGCCTTGCTCTAAAACCACTTGTTGGCCCTGGAGTAGAGTCTAGAAAGAGGGCAAATGGACTCTTTTGCGTATTGAGGCTTTCCTTTACAAAAATATAAATCTTGGCAAGATACAAGCAATTATATCACAATATATAAAATATAAATCATGTACAAGACATAAATAAAAGAATGTAGGGAAGAAAAGCTTAACACCGATGTTTAACGTGGTTCAGCCTCTTGCCTACAACCACGCCTTGAGACAAACTCAAGGATCAACCATACACTATAAATCTCCCTCACCAACGGAGAAGCTTTTACAACTGGGAACAAAACCCTTTCACTCACCAAGAGCCTTTCCAAGGGAACCAATCCCTTTCACTCACCAACAGCCGCAAGATTCACCAAGAATCCTTACAATTCGGTTCACCAAGAACTCTTTTATAACTTGAGGAAGAAAATGATTTACAACGAAAATGCTCCTTGAATAAGCTGATAATAAATGCAATCAAACCTCACACAAATCTCTCTAAGTAATGATTCACAACTAGAATAAAGAGCAAGAGAGATGTTGAGCACAAAGATAATGAACTAAAATGAAGTGTGCTTGGGAATAATGTATATTGACTAAAATCAATGTTTATACAAGTCTTTGGACTTGTATTTATAGGCAAAGGGATGAACTAGCCATTTTATAGCCATTGGGAATTTAATATAAAAATCTATTTTGAAAACTAGTCATTTTTCGCCCGCTGGTGTTTTGTTTCTATCTCAAACCATTGACGGTTTTCTGAAAAGTATCGACCTTTTCTCCCTGAAGGTCTTCAACATGAAAGTTGTGGGATTTTTTCTTAGCTTTCTGTAGATACCAAGATCGCCCATTTTGGAGTCTTTTAGTAAAAGTTTACTCCAAATACTGAAGGATGTTCATAAAATTTGAAAGGTGCATAAATGAGGTTTTAAACCCAACCACAACCAAGTTTTTAAAAGATTATAACACTAATATGATTTAAAACTTGTACCATATAAAAATACATTTGAGTAAAGGATATTTTTATAAAACTCTTGTTTTGACTTTGAAAACTCATAAGTATCAAACTTATGATTTGGTGATATCCTATATACTCTTATATCCTCATATGCATATGTAATTTTCTCAACTCTTGCTCAATAATCATGCACGAAACAAAACCACAAGAGTTACAACAAAGAGTGTCCTTTTGATCTTTCCTACTCGAATGTCTACTTGGTCCGATCTTTGCCTCTGATCCAGTACCTTTATATATTTGTCACTTGTACATGTACTTAACTTGATCTACAAAGATAGGATACAGTTGGAACAACAAACAGGTTAAAATCATCAAAGCACATTAAATATGATTATGTAGTCACTAATACAAACAATCTCCATCTTTTTGAGATGTCTAACCTATTAAGAGTTTACTTGATCATTGCATTTGAACTTATACTTGTCATAGCTTGATATGCAAAGATTGGTTTACTTAGAACTACTAATGGGTTGTTATCATCAAAATATGACAATTAGGATCATGTAGACACCAAGGCTAACAGTAATTTCTACTAATAAACCTCCTCAATTTTTATATCCTAATTTATTTGGTCATATGCAAACCACCAGCCTTAGTGGAACACATTTTTACCCTTATAATTGTTGATGATTTCACATGTTTACTTGGACTATCTTTTTAAAATCGAAAGATGAAATTTTATTTGAATTTTTATCATTTTGAAAAAAAAAATCAAAACAAACCAAATTGAATGTTGTTTCTTAGTATAGTGATGGTGGTAGAGAACTTGATAGCAATGATTTTTGCTTTGTTTTATGATAATGGTACTGATAATAATTTTTCACCTCCTAGAACTCCTTAGAGAAATGGCGTTGTTAAATGTAAAAATAGAAATTCAATTGAAATGGCTAAAACCATGCTGAAGCCATGAATTTTGTCATATCATCAATCATGTGCATATTAGACCCTTATTGAATAAAACTCTCTATGAATTATTGAGTGGTAGAAAATCATCCATTAGTGACTTTTATATTTTCAGTTGCAAATGTTTTATCTTGAAGAAAAAGATTGTAAAAACAAATTTTGATTCAAAATCAGATTTTTTTTCTAAATATGCATTGAAAGCAAAGCATATAGAGCACTTAATAAAAGAACTTTGGTTATGGAAGAATCTATGTGAAGAGACTTGAAAAATAGTTAGATCATACAATCCCTAATTACGTGATTAGTATTATATCGGTGAGATCTGTCTGGTTTGATCCCGAATTTTCAAGTACGAAAATGATCTCTTGAAGGCGACCAGGAATCTTCTACTGTATTCCTTGAACATGCCTTGCTCCTGAGAGAATGAGCTCATAAGCAGCTGTTAGGGTTTTCTTCTCTCACAAAAATGTCTGCCTCTATAAGAGCTTTTTCGTCTCTCCTAGATGCCAAATGGAGCGCGTGTAAATAGGCAACAGCAGGGACCTTTGGGCAAATACGACTAGGGTTTTCCACGTAATTAAGAATTCCTAATCCGACCCGAATTCATCCTTAATTGCGTTAATTATAATTCATACCACTAAAGAATTATAATTGCACTCTCTGTCATATTCGAAATTAAATTTCAAGCTCCTATTATTAAATGCTTATTTATCTCCCCACGTAAAGATTACAGATACCCCATTTATTAAATTAAATTACTGACAATCTAATTAATTGACATATTAATTCCCTAAGACCTTCCACTTAATTTATTTGATGTGCTGAATTCAAAATCCACCTGCAGGGTTTGATATAATCGAAACTTATAAGCTTCCTCAAGGGGGTATCATCAATCCCGATACCGGGACGTGGATTCCAACTATAATTAATGTTCACCATACACATAATGTCATCACCCAACTCATTGAGTATTTTGACCCATAAAGAATCTCACTCTTCTATGAATCAAAGTAATAAACACTATATGCACATGTTCAATAATCATATCAGGATTAAGAGCATAAACATTCATAATAACCATGAGGTATTAATTGTTTTATATAGTCAGTATAAAAACAATTACCTCAAGACAATCCTATTCAATACACACAAAGTGTACTAGCACAATGAGTTCGAACTGTACCATTCCCCGTAGTCAAGACAGACCTATTCGAACCTTGTGCTACAGTCCTACAATGGTGTGTCCAATTTCATTTAAGACTGTGAACAATAAACTTATATTCTATAAGAACTGATGATCTAATCTTTATTGTATAAGATGTACTCTACACACTAGATCACCTACTATAGAGAATAAAATACACACATACATGCATAATCATTAAATAAATAATTTCAGAAAAATATTGCTCACAAAGATTCTCATTAAAATGTGTTGGAATTGGTGTATTCCCAAAAGGGAGTGAATTGAAAATTTAAAAACTTCTTCCTAGGTTTAATTAGATATCAGTAATACACAACCTAGGGTCTTTCTAATCATATATCAACTGCGCAGATAATGAGTAGGTAATGAAATATGAAAATTAAATCATGCACAACATTCACAATATATTAAATATATCATACATGTGTATGAATATAAAGTGCTAGAAATTAAAGTAGACACACAATATGTTATTGAGGTTCAGTCAATACTGCCTACGTCCCTGCCTTAGCTATCAAGCTTGAGGATTCCACTAATGCTCACTTAATGGGTGGAATGGCACCGATTATAACCAGATCAAATTACCAAGGCTAACCTTAACCATTACACACTCTCCTTACAGGGCAGAGAAGGCCCTACCGATCCTTATGGGGCAGAGAAAGCCCTACTGATCCTTATGGGCTCTATCAGGCCACATCTAGAATACAACTAACAAATACAAATTTACATACAAATAAGGATGCTTATAATACAAGCATATTTGTACAACAATTCAGCACGGTATAATCAATGCACTTCAATATGATAGGAAAGTATAAGCTCAGTGAAGATATGTCAATCTACTCTTAATATTATGTGAATATACAATTAAAGTGTGAGAGTGAGCTAGCAAAGTTTCTTTGAAGCAATCTATATAAATATGTCAACCACAAATAATGTTTCAAAGATTTCCAACATAATAATCAAATATCTCAAAATGATTTTCAAAAGTTTAGCACAAGAGATATTTGCAAACCAAGCTTGTCAAAAAAATTTTACACCAAACACAAGAGAAGCTTAAGAGTCTTATAATAAAAGTGCAAGGACTCACAAGCTTATAAAGTTTCCCCACAAATGAATTTATTGATTAAACCAATGGGGAACACTTTGGGCGTAACTCTCTCAAAAATCAACAATCAATATGAGAGTATAAGCTAGTATAAGCAGTGTAGGATCTCTCAAATTACTCACACCAAATATGATTTTGCAAGAGAATGAAAATAGGTCGAGTATATGGGCTTGTATGTGGAAGTGAAGCTCTAGAAATTTTAGTGAAAAATTTTTTAATCAAAAACTCTAATCTTATTTTTAATCTTTCCAAATGGAGGCATATATATAGCCTCACTCAAAAAAGTAACCGTTGGGACATGAAGGGTATTCTTAAATTTTTTTAATGAATTTCAAAACCAATTGACCCTTAATTAACCCATGTTACCATAGTTAAAAATATAGCAACCCGAGAGTTTCGATCGCCCCGACCATAGGTTCGGTCGCCTGAACAAACACATACCGAAGAGTAGATTTTCAACTTCGGGTGCCCGGTGAATGGTTCGGGTGGCTGAGTCAAAGGAGATTTCCAAACAACTCAAGGTTCACTCATTTGAGAAATAGTTTGGTTTGCCAAACTTAAGGAATCGGTCATCCAGAGTAAAAATGAACTCAAAGTTCGAGCGCCCATGAAAGGGGAAAAGTGACTGCTCTAAGGTTCAGTCGACCATAGACATTCAGTTCAAATTTGTTCAATCGCCTGAGCCATGGTCAACAGTTTGAATTTTTAACTATTTGGTTGACCGAGGTGTTTTTAATGCGCACGGTTCGGTTGTCTGAAGCCTTTTTAAACTTAAGAATGTGGTCCTGTTTTTGAGTATGGTTTACCCTGTTTGCATAGTTATGGATTGTAAGATATAGGGGATTTTCTTAAGTGAATGTGAAGGGACATATGGTCTGTCTATGGCCTAGGTTTTTTTATTTGACCAAAAAACCTAGTGTCGGTCGACCTTTGTCTAAGGTCTTTGAGCTTATAGTTCCTACCATGCATGTCATGCATTAATTATTACAGACCTTGAATTATAATTACAAACCTGAATAATAAATATAAAACAATATAATACAACTTGAAATAAACAAGGACTCCATGCTCTGCTCCTCTGCATTTCCATGGAATGCGCTGAATTATTTGCTCATTTAAGTGCTTCTCGCCTACCATTTCTCTTCTGTCATTCGTGCTTAGAAAAGTAAACCTACTCATACACTTAGTATACAAATGAGATATTGTGGTTTTTCATAATCAAAATAGGAGACGAACTCAAAAAGTTAACAAAATGAAAAAACTGAAGATATTAATAAATACTAAAACCGATTACATAAAGCATATCTTTTGTTGACTTTTTGAGTTCGATCCCTGTTTTGATGCTGGCAAAGCACCAATTTCTTATGTGTGTTTTTAAGTGTTTGAACAGGTTTACTATTCAACACAATCATAAGGCAAAAAGGAAATGGAAGCCAAAATAGGACTTAAAGCATACACATAACTTGGCGTATCCCATGAAGAAAGAGTAAAAGACAAAGACATTTTTTTAAATTGTATACGCATTTAATTTTTATTATTTAGTCTATAATAAATGCATACAACTTGCATGATATGACTTAATACTCAGATACGCCATAGACAGACCTTAGGGCAGACTTCGGTTGACCTTAGGTCGATCGACGTTGGATTTTTAGGGTACTTTAATAGTCTCGATCAACCGACCCATTTCAGTTATAAACACCTCGGTTGACCGAACACTTTGTTAGGCAAAAGGTTGAAATATTGACTAAGCCTTGGGCAACCGAACAAAAATGAATGTATCTTTCACAATTGATCGAACCTTGGTCATTGACTTTTTCACTATCCCCTGCTAGCCGAACTTTTAGATCAAAATCACCTCGGGTGATCGAATTGTGAGGTTCGGCAAACCGAACCACTTGTTGGGTGACCAAACCTCAAACGATTGGAAAATCACCTTGGCCCAACCAACCAGACTCACGCTCAGACACCCAAACTCAAAAATTCATCTTTTCTCTTTGTGTTTGTTTGGGCAACCGGCCCTAAAGACTGGGCAACCGAAACTCTTGGGTTTCCAAATATTAACTACGGTAATTGGAGTTAAAATTTAGTTAAACTTTTCTAAAATTCCCAATAGGTCCCCAACGGTCATATTTTTAAGAAAAGCTATAAATACCCTTTTCATAACTTAGATTAGCAACTTTGATTAGAAAATATTTTTAACCTCTTGTCAATCAAAGTTGCCCCAACTTATTTTTTATTGCAAAAACTATTTCTTAGGGCAAATATTTTACTCTCCAAAACTCTCTTTAATTTATTGTTGTAATCATTTTCACAAGAGAGTATTTTATTTGGGCTTTAACTTGCTTTGATTTGCACATAGATCTTCAAATGCATATATTTTATTTTGTGCAAAGTTTTTGAAACTATAACCTTAAGTTCTCCTACGTCTTCCTGAAAATATTTTTTGGAGAAGTATTTAGTTTAGAGTTTAAATCTTTGAAGTCTTCATCATACGTATTATGTTCAAAGATTGTAAAAAATATTGTGAGAAACATGCCTTTGCTCTACTGAGCACATTTCATATCATAAGAGCATGTATGTTTTAGAGCTTTAACGTTGTACATCTATGCTTCTATTCAGAAGCATATTTTTGTACAAAAGATATTTTTATTGTATCGGTTGGATTCAACCCATAATTGAACTGGGAAGTCTCGGCCTCGTAAATTAGACCGATTTAGTTCAACTCGAAAATTGAACTTGGGAGTCTCAGCCCCGTAAGTGAGACAAGTTGGGCTCAGCCTTGTAGTTGAGCTGGGATTTATCTCACCCCGTAAGGAGAGGTTGTAATGGCTTCTACTCCGCTCATTTAAGTGAGCAAGGATAGTGTAATCTTTGGGAAGTATACCCAAGGCAGGGACGTAGGCTGGTTTGGCCAAACCTCGATAACAAATATCGTGTGTTTCTCTCTCCTTACCTCATTTAATTTCTGCACTTTAATTTTCATATGTGTATTTTTGTTTATTTACAATTATAATTATTTACATGCACACATTCAATTTAAATAAGATATATTGCGTGTGTATGTTCACACTTATAACTTAATCATTTTACATACACGACCATAATTAAAATAGGATATGACATGTGGTGAATCGCGAAACGTTTAAATTAGCCGAAAAAGTTTTAAAACCCAATTCACCCCCCTCTTGGGATCACACCAATTCCAACATATTTCAGTTTAAATCCCTAACAATTTCCCACTTAGACTCAAAGTCATGCTACCATACATCTCACTCACATTCCCTCTTCATGACTATTACAAGTCCTAGCTGGTAAACTCTTTGTAAACGGGTCTACCAGGTTGCTTGCCGATGCAATCTTGATCACCATACATCACCTCTCTGCATGATATCTCGTATTAGATGATACTTGCACTCGATGTGTTTTTCCCTCATGTGGCTCTTGGGTTCCTTTGAGTTAGCAACTGCCCCGCTATTATCACAGTAAAGTGTAATAGGCGATTGTATCGAAGGCCCACTCTTAGATCCAATAGAAAGTTCGTAAGCCAAACAGCCTCCTTGGCTGCCTCAGAGACTACCACGTATTTGGCTTCTATAGTAGAATCAACAACACATGATTGCTTGATACTCTTCTAACTAATGACTCCACCTCCTAAGCTAAATACATTTCCTGAGGTTGATTTTTTGGAATCCTTATCTGACTGAAAATTTGAGTCTATGTACCCAATGCGTACTAGACTATCTACATGATAAACCAACATATAATCCCTAGTCCTTTTCAGGTACTTGATTATATGTTTTACGGCATTCCAGTGTTCCCACCCTAGGTTAGACTGATACCTGTTGACCATGCCAACAGCAAAATAGATGTCAGGTCTAGTATAAAGTATAACATACATGAGGCTTTTTATTGCTGATGCATAAGGAACTGCCTTCATGTTCTATACCTCAATCGATGTTTTAGGACATTAATCATTGGATAAAGAGATTTTATGTCTGAAAGGGAGTAACCCTTTCTTCTAATCCTGCATTCTAAAACAAGCAAGAATCATATTGACATAAGTAGCTTGTGATAAGCCCAACATCCTTTGCTTGCGATCTTGCAAAAGCTTGATCCCAAGGATGTGACCGGCTTCTCCCAAGTCCTTCATGTCAAACTATTCGGATAACCATACCTTAACCGAAGATAATACTCCCACATCATTTTCGATGAGTAAGATATCATCCACATATAGCACTAAGAATACCACCATGTTTCCATCATGCTTTTTGTATACACATGAATCATAAGGGCATTGATCAAAACCATAAGATTTAATGGCTTGATCAAAACGGATGTTCCACGACCTAGATGCCTGCTTAAGTCTATAAATGGACTTCTTAAGCTTGCACAACATGTGTTGTTGGCCTACTACTGCAAAACCATCTAGTTGCACCATATAGATGCACTTATTAAGACTTCCATTAAGGAAAGGTGTTTTGACATCCATTTGTTAAATTCCATAATCAAAATGAGCAGCAATGGATAAGAGAATCTGGATATACTTTATCATGGCTACCGGAGAGAAAGTTCCCTCATAGTCGATTCCTTATTTCTAAGTAAACCCTTTCGCAACAAGCCTAGCCTTGAAGGTTTCCACCCTCCCGTTTGCTCCTCTCTTCTTCTTATAGATCCACTTGCATCTAATGGGTTTTATACCTTCTGGTGGCTCTACAAGATCCTAGACTTGATTAGAGTACATGGACTCCATCTCTAATTTCATTGCCTTCTACCAGAGTTTTACATCTTTATCTTGAAGTGCTTCACAGTAGTTTTCGGGTTCGATATCCAATTCATTAGGGATCCTATCATAAGACTCTCCCAAGAACATATACTGATCAGGATGGTGTAAAACCCTCCCACTACGACGATGCACATTTTGCTGTGTTCATCCTAATCCTTGTGCACCGTCATTCTACCCTGGTTGTACAACCAGCATAGTGATGGTAGCTGCACATGATGGGTCAGACTCAGCTCAAGTTACAACATTCCTCCTAGTACGACAAGGCACTGGGATGTCAATAATTCTATCTTGTGGTGGTTCTTCTTGCACTATTGGTATAGTTGGTATATCTCCTCTCAACTCTTCTAGAACAATTCTAAGAATTGAGCATTGGTGCTAACAATGACTTTCTAATCCTTAGGATAATAAAATAAACCACCTTTCATTCCTCTAGGGTAGCCGATAAATAAACAGACATCTATCCTTAATTCCCACTTATTTATTTTCCTTTTTAGCATATGTGCTGGACTACCCCATATCCGAACATGCCACAGACTAAGTTTGCGCCCAATCCACAATTCTGTGGGTGTAGTAGGTACTAACTTAGATGGGATCAAGTTCAAAATATAGGCTATTGTTTCTAGTGCGTGCCCCCAAAATGAATTAGACAAATCTGAATAACTCATTATAGATCTGACCATGTCCATAAGAGTCATATTCCTTCTTTTTGCTACACCATTCTGTTATGGCATACCAGGTGTAGACAACTGGGATTCAATTCCCTCTTCTGATAAGTAATTCATAAATTCTCCTAGTAGGTACTCGCCACCACGATCAGATCGTAATGTCTTGATACATTTATCTTGACTCTTCTCCATTTCTGCCTTAAATACCTTGAATTTCTCAAAGCATTTAGACTTATAGCGCATCAAATAAATATACTCATACCTTGAGTAATCATCAATGAAAGTAACGAAATACTCAAAGCCACCACTAGATATTCATGGAGTCATGCAAATCAGAGTGAACCAGTTCTAATATTTTTTTTGCTCTATAGCCTATGGCCGAAAAGGGCCGCTTGGTCATCTTACCTTCTAATTAGGCACAGACTAGTAGTGTCTTTACTTCTAATGAACCTAATGGTCCATTCTGAGCTAGCCTTGAAATCCGTCTCAGATTAATATGACTTGGGCTGTCAAAGATAAGTTTGGTTCAATTTAGAGGGTTTCTTTCTCTTACATGGCAGTCTATCAGTGTTATTCAATTCATTTCGTTGCACTGTGGTCGAAACATGATTAATAATATAAAGACCATCCACCAATGTACCAGAACAGATAAAATGTTTATTTAACTTGATAACAACTGAGTTATTAAAATAAACAGAATATTTGTGATCAACCAACTTGTAAAATGAGATCAAATTCCTTCTAATGGAATGTACATAAAGAGAGTCTTTCAATATTAAAATCTTATTTCTACCAAAAGAAATGCAAATATCTCCTACTACAACCACTGACACTCTTGTGCCATCTCCTAGAAATATGTAAATCTCCCCATCACTTAACTGGCGGGTTTGCTGAAACCTCTACAAAGAATTGCAGATATGATTAGTGGCTCTTGTATCTACACACTAGGTACTGGTAGATATCACCACTAAACACATTTCAACTACTAGTGAATGAGATATACTTTTGTTGTTTTGTTTGGTGAGATAAACTGGACATCGTGATTTCCAGTGCCCTGGCTACTTACAGTGAAAACACTTGCCCTTAGGTTTTTTCACTCCATCCTGCGGCCCATCCACTACTGGAGAAGCTCCCTGTGGTTTCTGAATTTATTTATTTTTTTTGCTTCTTTCAACCTTTTGGCCTAAAAGAAGAACCTTTCTCAGTCACAAGAGCAATAGTCGGCTTCCTGATGAGGTGTAGAGACCCGAAAAATATCATAATAAAAGAAATTGGAAAAAATGACTTTTTGGTTGGAGAAGGAGAAAATCGGCGATGATTTTTTAAAGGGGGAAGAAAACCGGCGATGGTTTTGGATATTTACCGCAGGACAGTAACAAGTAAATGGTAAAATCTGAGCCAATTAAATAGAAAACCGGCGACGATTTTCTAAGAGTCCAAGCAAACCATCAATGGTTTTTGTTAGCAATGCAGAAGATATAAAAGTTCTAAGACCCATTTGAAAATTAAACTCTCTCTCTCTCTCTCACACACACACACACACATGCAAACCCACAAACTCCTCTTCAATTTCCTTTGATTTTAGTTTCATTAAAGCTCGGATTGATGATCAGTAACCACTACAAGGTTCGTGGGAAAATTTTTTACAACATAGGCAGAATGGAATTTCAGTTTGGGGTTCCTGGGCAACATCCCAAAACTGAGGTAAGGGTGTTAAATATTAGTTTTATGGTTTATTTGGAATATTTAGAGTCTAGAAAATACTGAATGATAAATATTCTAGTGATTGAGTTGATTAATTTGGGAAAAACATAATTTCAGGGATTTGAGTTTCAAACGCCGCAAGGGCGTAGATTTAGAGCTTTATAAGGCTTCTTAGGAAATGGGTAAGGGAATAAATTAAGTTTGGTTTTTCAGAAAATTTAACATTTATTATACAGTATATGTTTTAGAAATTATTTGTATGATATAATTAGTTTTGGGAAATACTGATATTGAACTGAGTAAATCATGACTTTATATTTAATAATATTGTATCAATAAATTATGTTTTCCAGGCCAAATAATATTATATAAAATTACTCACTCGTGTGGCATGAGCATAAATTGAATGTATTAAAAGTATATCAGAAAATGTTTTTATTTCATGGAATAAGCATGATATTACAGTAATTTTAGAAAGATGATAATCAGTACAAAAATTAAAGATACTTCCAATATATTATGATATGTTAGCCGGTGCAGATGCCGAGGTATAATAGTCGGTGCAGATGCCGTGATATGATAGTCGACACAGATGTCGTGATTAGTATTATCATGATGTTATGATTCACAAATTATGAAATGACAGTTTTATTCAGAAATATGTAAAAGTCAAATTCTATTTCAGGAATATGAAAATGTTATTTATAAACAGAAATATATATATGTTATGTGAAAGGTATTGTATAGTATTAGAACCCCAATGGTTACTTATGTTAAGAGCACGGTACCATAGCTAGTTAGTTAAATCGGTGAAGTAGGTATACCCACAGAGTGTCGACCCCAGTGGTTTTGACGATGAGTAGGTTGAGCGGAACAGATTGGGTAAAGTTGACAGTGTAACCACATTATTCAGGAAGTGTGGGTCGGTGGACAATTAGACCAGAAGTGTAGGCGGTGTAGTAGGATACCCACTGTGTTACTAACCCCTAGAGGTTGTCGGTGTAGTAGGCTGGGCAGGCCAGGTTGGGTGGGCAATCATGCATAGTTATGTTATGTTTGACTTAACCCGATAGGCTAGCCAGACTAAGTCCAGCCTTCGGGCTGCACAACCCAAATCATGAGGAGTAAAGTTGTGATACACAGACATCTAGGGTATAATTTCAGTATTATATAGATTTATCAAACGATTTAATGTTACGTAAATTCATTATGATTATGTTTATAAGTGCAGATTTCCAGGTATTATTGGCTACAACTTAAGTTATACTACAATTATATTTTTTGTAGTATATATTTAGAATATAACAAACTCACGTTGCCACACACTGATATTAGTCTATTTCCCTTATTGAGAGGTGTCTCACCCTAACATTACAAATATTTCAAGAAATCGTGACAGACGAGTGGAGGAAGCTTTGTGACTGAGGAGTTCGTTAGTTTTAACCTAGTAGTAGATTAGTCGAGGACATGATGGTCTTTTGGGGTTTATATGTTTATATGTAGGAATAGTGAAACTCTGGTTATTGTATATATGTAAAGTGTATTTTGGTTCCACTGCTTAGGTAATATGTAAGTATAACCAAGTAAATCCCCAGTACCTATGGATCCGGGTTGACTTTGTTTATATATCATGGTATCAAAGTATTATCAAGAGTAATAAAATTTTATATAAAAAAAATGGTTTTAAAATCAAGGCATTACATGAGGCCTTCAATTGCTTGAAGCTCTTTAAATAGTTTTGCCAATAAGTAAGAGAGCTTATTCATGTTGTAGTTCAAGAAAAATTGCATGAAAGAGTTAGGCAGCGACCGGAGAACGATATCGACTTGAGTTTCCCCATCAATTTCAGCTCCAAGGATCTCTAACTCATTGAGAAGACCAATCATTTTCAAAACATGATCCCTTACTAGGATCCCTTCTGCCCAAGTAGTATTCATAAGTTCTTTCATAGCAGTCTGCCTAGCTACATGATTTTGATTCTCAAACATTTCTTTGAGATTCTGCATTATATTATAGGCAGAAGGCATAGACTGATGTTGATGTTACAGAACATTCGACATAGATGCTAAAATGTAACATCATGTCATCTCATCGGCCTTAATCCACTTCAGATAAGCTTGGGTTTCCTCATTGGATAATTCATGGTAGATGGCGAATAATAGGCCATTCTCAAATAATAAAAAAATGATTTTCAAATTTTCTATCCAAATTTGAAAAATAAAAAAAGAAGGTGGTATTGTTTTTATAATTATTTAACATTAGAAATGAAAATTAAAATAAATTTTTATGAAGGCTATTTGGTATTTCTTACTTTCTATGTAAATAAACATATTATAAAAAAGCGTTTACCTACGTTGTTATTTTTTTATTTCCATTATTGGTTTTTAGCAGCCAAACACAATCTTATAATTTCTAATTATTTTAACAACCTATTGCCGCATTGCTTTAAAATTCAAAATTGAAGTTTGCAAATTAAATCATTTATACATAATATAATTAAAATCAAAATCAAATGACCATGTAAATTTAAATATAGTCAAAACAAAAATATCGATAAAATTTTAAAATTGTTTTTGCTACTTTTCAATTGTCAGTTCAACAAAATTATTCTTATAACACTAAAAAATGAATTATAAAACATTAATTAACTAATTCTAACACTTATATTTTTAATATAATATAATAAATTCATATTCTTTCCAATATTTTAACTCAAATCTAAAAAGAGTACTTTGAATATTTTAGTTTACAGTTTTATAAATATTAACAAAACGAGTTATTAATTATCGGTTTTCACTTTTTATTTTTGATTTTCATTTTTATAATTTTTGACAATAATCATAATTAACTTTTTTTTCCCAAAACTTTTTAGCAGGCCTTAATTTTTGACACCTCCCCATGGCGCAAAATCTAGCAAGCCCAACAGCAGAAATTAGAGAGACAGAAAATTTAGACAAATTAAAGTTTGCCCACATAAATGAGAAGGCACAAAGAAAATAAATAATAAACAAGCAAACGACAGAAGTTACACAACCATCTATCGAGCTTTAATAAAAATTTCTCCTAGGCGAAAATCTCCAAAAGTATATTCTTTAGATACAACTTCAACCAACCACAGAAAATTCGAACAAGTAACATTGTAAATCAGCAAAAAAAATTAAAGAAAAAGGGTGATTACACGTAAAGAAGAATGGGGGACACCTTCGTAGAATGACTGGAGTTGGGAGCTCTAGATGGGCTTTAGAATCTTGCAGTGGCAGCTTCTTAAGAAGAAGAAATGACTGGAGTCGGGAGCTCTAGATGGGCTTTAGAATCTTGCAGCGGCAGCTTCTTAAGAAGAAGAAGAAGAAGAAGAAATTATCTGTTGTGTGGGAAGGGATATCCTCGATTACAATTTGTTGGGTACTCTGGCAGTGTGGGAATCGTGGGAAGGGAGTGGGATGTCGCTGCGCAGCTGGGACGAAAATGAAAATTCAAACATTGAAACCCTAGACTGTGCAGCTGTGCAAAGATTTGAGAATATGGACGAGGGCCTGGCCTCGGAGTGGGAGGGGCTGAGTGGGGTGTGGACCGTTTGGTCGTGCGGGCCTTGTGAGCATTGGGCTGGGCACTTGGGTAGTGGGCAATTTCACAATTGGGCTTTTATGGGTTAATTAGTAATGAGTTTCTAAGCTGTTAGCGGATACTAACAGGATAAACCCAACCTGACCCTCTAAAGAGGCGGCTATAAAATAGAAAGTCATATTCGACTCATTTAACAAGCGGTTGATTATAAGTCGGTTAAAATGGGTTGGATGTGGTTCGGATTAATGGATTTTTTGTTCCACATTGGTAGAAAAGTTTCATATTGGTAGAAAAGTTGTTTTGAATTTTTTCTTTATTTGTCCCACATTGGTGAGAAGTGTTTTTTAAACTTGAAGTTGAAGTTATATAAAGAGCTAAATTTTTCCATTTGTACAACACAACTCAAAATTGTACTTTGTCAATAAGTAGTGGATTGATCGTCGGTGCCTAAAAATGTAGGTAATTCTGTACCGAATCTCATTAAATTCTTGTCATGTTTGTTTATTGTCTTTTATTATTAATTTCTTTATTACTTTAGTTTTTTATATATTCAATAGCATTAGTTGTAATATTGGGGTTTGACACAAGTGGGGTGCCTGACACAACAATTGGTATCAAAGTTACGTTGAATAGTCTCGACACAGAGGTGTTCCTCTGTTAGGATCCTTGATTCCACATTTGATGCCTAAGAAAGATCATGTCTAAGTGAATGCTCAAAGTCCATTGCGGCTCAATCGCTCCCTGGAAGTCGGCCTAGTCAAAGTAGGATTTCATAGGATAAAACAAAGTAGACACAGTTGGAACGTACTATTCATCCTAGGCCTTTTACTTTGTTGGTTGCTATTGAATATATAGAAGATAGCAGAAACTAGTGCAGCAGTAGAAGAAACCCTGTCCACATGAACTCCAACCCCTTCAGCTTCGACATCATCGTCAAAGACGATAGCTAATGCTCGGTTTGAGGTGGAGAAATTTGATGGTACCAATAAATTTGGTATGTGCAAATGTAAAGTGATGGACATCCTGTATCAGCAAGAATTGGATATTGCTTTGGATGATAAACCAGTGGATATGGATGACAAAATTGGGAAAAGATCAATCGTCGGCCATGTGGTACGATTCGTCTGTGTCTCGCTAAAAATCAGAAATATTGTGCTATAAGGGAGACATCTGCAAAGAAATTGTGGAAGACATTGGAAGATACATTTATGACCAAAAGTTTAGAAAATCGGCTCTATTTGAAAAAGAAATTGTTTTTCGCTTCCAGTATCAACTAGGTATTTCGATTAATGACCACATAAATGCTTTCAATAAAAATTTGGCCGATTTGTTAAATTTGGATGAAAAGGTGAAAGATGAGGATAAAGTCATATTGTTACTTTACTCTCTCCCTAATAATTATGAACATTTGACCACCACTTTATTGTATGGGAAAGATAAAATTACTTTTCCATAAGGAAATAGTAGAAGCACTAACAATAAGGGGATGTTTTGGTAGGCTCGCCAAGGCTTGGGTCTTTAACTACCAAAAATAATATTTATAAAACCTAATTATCCCAAGTTCAATAGAAAGTAGGCAAGTCGGGTGTCGATCCTCAAGGACTTGAACCGCAGTTATTAAATCGCTTTCGAATTAGTATATTAATACCTTGTTATGAAAACGAAGTGAAAGATGGTATTTTACAATGGTGATTGTCTAACAACTACTGGAACGCATATAAACGAAAGCAAGTAAATCTATACTACTATAAAGCAGGTAAATTTCTAAGTTACCTTACTCCTACAAAGCAATACTGTGGTCCAAATCAGACACTGGATGCCGTGCTTCTAACTACGCTCATCTAGACTTCCATAGAAGTTTTAACCCAAGCAGGCCAAAGTAGGAGAGGGGCGATCAAGGGCATAGGGTGGCAAGGGTGCACCAACCATCCGGAGTACGGTGAGGAATCGGAGTATACCCTATCTCAATGACAACGAACACCTCCGCAATTCCGTAGTCGACTATTTCCCTTTAACTGATACGTAGTAGTGCTTATCCTTATCTGCAAACTTTCATCAAATACATATGTCCAACCCAAAGTACAAGGGGAGATCCTAATATATATGACTGTTGCATAAATGCCGCCGATTCTCATAGGCCATCAAACACTCCATACATAAATCGAAGCTACTCTAATCCTATTCTATCTTGGCTCTCAAAGACTTCCTAGGTCTATCACTCACCTAAGAGAGGCCAAAGAGGAACCTAGACCTTGTGTTCCTAGTGAATACACTCTAGGGTTTACAAGGTTTGTTTTACAAATTATGAAAGGTTACAACAAATCTCGCACAGAAGATCGTCGCTGTCGACCAAGTCACTCCTCTATCATTCTTGTGTGCCCCCTAATCGAGACTCATGAGAAGTTAGGGATTCGAGTCTTCAATATAGACTTCGTCGCGCTTCAGGGTCTTGATGGTCAAGTTGATGGTCGAGACTTGCAATATTTCGGTCTTCAAGAAATCTCAATATCTCGACATAGTCGCCTCGGAAGGTCTTTTAGTCGAACACTTCATCGAGACTCTCACTACTTCTGAATTTCAGTTCTGTCTTAGTATCTCGACGTAGTTGCCCCACCAAGTCACTTGGTCAGGCACTTAGTCGAACCTTGTAGCATTCTGATCTTAGTATAAACCTTGGAGTTTGCAGTTGAAGACTAAGTTGCCCTTGTGGTTCGTTGGTCGTGCCACATGGTCGAGCATCATCTTTTTGTCCATTTGTGATTTGAAGCCTCTAGAGCTTGGCTGAATGTTTGAATTCGATCTTTGAATCTTCCTTGTCTTCTTGTAATGCCTAACTCCATGGTTTTAACCTAGTTTTTCTAAAAAGACAAACAAACCTTGCATAACTCTAAACAATGATAAATCTGGGTAAATACATAATAAATGAGGATAAAAAAAGGTAAATGTGTGACGCCCCAAACCCGCCAAGTGGGGCTTGGGTGCCATGTGTTCCATTTACCTGTATCTGATACTATAACATCAATTACGCAGCAAAAAAATAAACTAACATCCTTTATATGTACCAGAGTTCTATATATATATATTCCAAAAAAAAAAAGTATTCTCCAACATCCAGTATTCGCAAATATACATCTCAAAAATCATAAATATAATACAACTAAAAAATATATCCAAAGTAATACCCTCTCTCTCTCTCTCTCTCTCTCTCTCTCTCTCTCTCTCTCTCTCTCTCTCTAAACTGCTAGGCTAGCTCCGAGCTCACTGAGTTTGATCACGCGGAGGTCCTGAAAAAGATAAAATTCATATTGGGTAAGACACATCTCAGTAAAACGGAATAGATTAATACCAGTGTGTGGCTATCATGAGGTATATGTACAAAATATAATCATCATTTATAAATTAATCCATAATTATCAAATCATTCTCTGTCCCTACTCAAACACATACAACATATTTTATTAACGAGAGTTTCCCAAGGATTGGAGTGATTACCGCTTATACAAGTAGCACCCTTCTGCTCTGATACATTATGCAATCGGGTATGGCTGCAATTGATGCTCATCAGGGCAATTACCTTATTCAGTAAGCCCTCAAGTGGATAGTTTGTCTCGTATTCACACACATTCAAACAATTATTTATCAGCAAAGGTTCCCGATGATAGGGAAGATTACCCGCCCGTACAAGTAGTTTCCCTCTGCCCTAATGCGTTATGCAACCTTGTTTGGCTACATCTGATACTTATCAAGGCACTCACCTTTTTCAGCAAGCCTCGAGCAAAGAGTTTACTTCACCCCAAGTACATATAATACTATAATATATAATACATTTATTCTTTATATATCTATTATCTCTGTAATACCATCTCTTTATGATCTCAGTTTTCACATTTCTTAGTATTTCACATCACATAATCTCATCTCACATTTCTCATCTTCTGTCTCCACATACTCAGTATTCACAGATATTTCACATACACTATTATATAATATCCACTAGTTAAATCAACAATTATGCATTTAGAACTCACTGCTAGATGAATAAACACTGTCATGCTTCCCCCCACGACGGTTTGTGTGGCTCGTAGGTTGGACTTAACCCTGGTCGGCCCACTAGAGTCAAGTCAGTAACAACCTCTTCAGTCTGTAAGTCAGATTGGCTATTCCCATATTGCTCTAGACTCCAGGGGGACTCTACCCTTCTCAGCACAATCAACCATCCCGTCTCCACACTCTCTCTAAAACGTGTGGGTGCACTAGCTCTTCAGAAATCATGTGCAACAGTACTATGCCTACTATGGTCACACGGAGTTTTCAAATCATAACTTGCAATTTAACATTCACATTTAGCTCCGTTTTAAAAAATCACACACAATATATATTCTTAACGCATTTCAATATTTCCACCATCTCATAAATATATCATAATTCAACACAGTATATTCACTTTACTCATGCCACACGATTTGAATAATACGCATAATTATATCATCTGAAATAATAAGTCAACCCATGTTCATCATTTGTTTTACTGAAAATACACATTAAATTATCTCCATAATTTATCCAGAAAATCCATTACTTTAATCATTCCATTTTTGCAAATAATAACTAATAACATAGTCTTAGGCTCAAAATCACAATTCAAACGGTTTGTTTTTCAAAACCCACATGATAATCATATATATATAGACACACACACACACACACACATATATAATTTTCATTTTAACCGTTTGAATTACAAAACTACTAGCTTAATCTATTTTCCTTACCTAGTTTCTTAAACTATGCCTGCAGGGATCCTGAAATTATACCCATGGCGTTCACCCGAACCCTGAATTCATGAACTCTAGTTTATCAATACTACCCCAAAATAAAATACCATTCTTTTCTACATTTCCTAAACTCATAAATTTCAAATAAATAATTAAATTCCAAAAAACTATAAATAACCTTACCCTAACTTTGGAGTGCTGCCTAGGAAACCCAAATCAAAATTTTGCTCTAGTCAAATTGTCGAGGATCGACACTAGGCCTTAGAAATGGTGTTTGATCATCAATTAGGCTGAAGATTTAAGAGAAATTGAGGAGAGATAATGGGTTTACCTTACCCCAAGAGTGGTGTCTACAACGCTTCTACAAAAAATCCACTTTAGTAGGAATGTCGGTGGCGGAGAATGGAACCCAACGGTATTTTCCATTTTTCGATCAACCGAGTATTTGCTGAGAAATGAGGAGAGAGAGGAGGAGGGACGGAGGAGAAAGAGTGATGGTGAGCCTGAGAGAGAGAGAGAGAGAGAGAGAGAGAGAGAGAGAGAGAGAGAGAGAGAGAGAGAGAGAGAGAGTAGGAAGCTCTCTTTAAATATCTTTTTCAACTTCAATCCTACAGAAGCTTACAAGTTCATTTTCTTTATATATATATATATATATATTTCTGTAATCATTACTTTAATATATTAAACTAATATTATATACACGCATACACACACACACACACACACACACATACTTTGATCCTTATACATTTAGGCATATATATTTAACCATCATATAACTTAATTTAATTAATTCAATTTAATATTAATTAATTAATTAATTTTTAATTAAGTTTTTACTTTTTTTTTAGGATCACTACAAAATGAGGATCTAAAATCATGTATTTTAGGGACTCATCACAACCCCTAACTTACACTTTGTTAGTCCTCGAGCAAAGCCAAACCTAGGAAAACTACTAGATCCTACCTACATCCTCTTTCGCAAGAAATATGATTACATTTACAGTATGCAACAAGGTTTTAAACCCTTAGGTTGATCCTAGTGGATGAGTTCTAGTCTCGTGAGGGTTCCAGGGCGATACTCAGAAACACCTATTCAATGAACATTAGAAAAGATTTGCATGTAACAAGAACCTTACCATTTCACATACAAAAATATGACCCAATTACACGCAAGCCTATTCATTCTTGATTTCATTATACACGCACTCTGCAACAATTCATTCGTGCAAGTCTCAACACTGCACAACCATTATACATAAGATATAACACTTAGAGGATCAACTAGAAATTTCAATTCAATGATAATATTACCATGTATTTCAAGCATTGCTAGATTTCATCACAAGGCATGTGTAAAGTGTATTATCTGTCGCACTCAGGGTGCCTTTGGACACCTACAGAACAATTGTCTTGACTCAACCTCACTGGTATGCCCTCAGAATGGAAAACACTTGAAAAAAAAGGTTCACTCTCATATGTGAGGAAGAATGTCATGACCAAACATCCTACATATTTTGAAGAACTAACGTTAAGCATGGAATGGACTAGCCTCATAAAAATGGGATCCAACCTATTTGCGAGGTGCCAAGTCCTTATCTTAGTTACTTTTCATATTATCAAGACCACCATAGATCAATCCCTTCATAGTCTTGACATCAATACCACAGATGCATTGGCAAGCTTGAAGATTCTTGACATTTGTAAGAACATAGTGTCGCGTCCTTAGTTTGCCATTTTGCTTTTATTTGGAGCAGGTTTTTTTTAAAAAAAAAAAAAAAAATCTTCTGCTCATTCTTTTCTTGGGCTCTCATTTCTTAGTAAACTAGGATAATCATTACACTTTTGGTCATCTTCATACCACCAATGGGAAATTCAGCTCGAAAGGGAGTCTATAAAGTACATCTATCTCTAAGGTGGCTCAATTTTCATGTTTTGAGTAAGCTACAAGACCTAATTTTATATCTCCCCACTTGATGTCACCTCTAAGCTTGTAAATGCAAGAATAAAGACTAGTTAACAAAGGGTATCCAAAAAAAAGAAAGTTGAGTTTTATAAACTCATAGTTTGACATCAAAAATTCAAGCAATGAACGAATGACTCAACAGAACCTCACAAGGTGTCATAGTCACCACAGTTGTTCTCTCGATGCTCTCAAGGAACCCTAAGTGTTACAAATCATGTGTCAGTGTGCTTTTAAGCCTCATGAAGTACCATTGAATACAAGATCTTACAAAGCAGTATTAACACAAATGAATCACTAGTTGACCCTTTAGACCCATGCCCAATTGGTTCACTACATTGTTAGTGAGCATAATAGAATCATATAATAGATGGGCCTAGGCATGTAACATCTAAGTTATATAGGTGTATGTAAAGGGTAAAATATTTGTTATCATGTCATGAAGCACATACTATTTACTGAGAAAAATTTTTGAATGTCTGAAAATTGTGAAAATTTTGAAAATTTTTCCATTTTGTGCAAACAAGGTGTCATGCTACCCCCAACTTAGAACTTTAGTGTCCTCACTTAAGTGTGGAAAGAGAGAACCTGGGTGCATGGCATATGGAGTGAAAACCAAGTAGTGTACCTACATCAGTAGTATTCACAGAAACCAGCAATGGCAAGCTCAAGCATAGATACACACTGTAGCATAAAGGATATTTGCATTCCAAGATCACCATGTACATTTCAGTTAAGATGTACAAAAGATTAGACAAATGAACCGTTAGTACAACTCTGACTAAAGCATGGTATGGGTATAGAATGGGAAGGAAAAAACAAAAGTGGGTTGTGATAGAGGGGGTCATTCTTCTCTAGATGCCAAATCTGAATTCGAAATGTGGAACGAATTGTCAGCAGAACAAAGCTTAACTAAATTTGCAATAGTGGTAACAATTTGTGAAAGAATTGAAAGTAACATAAAATCAAGGAAACTTATTAATTATACTACTCTAAAGATAGTCAAATTAGTCACTATAAAGAATACTTTTATCAAGAAAGAAAAGAAGGAAGTGGAAGTCAGCGTGATATCTTAGGGCAAGGCATAGAATCAAACAACCCAAGTTGTTTGCACCTATGCTACTCAACCTATCATTAGCCAATTAGCTAATGCTCCAAATACCCCAAACTTCAATCCCAGCTAAAATAATTGCAATCTCAAGCCTAAAAGATAATTCACAACATTGCTAATACCTTTGGTTGATTTATACCATCAGTTGGTGTTCCAAGGGAAGATTTTCCCTATACCTCTAAAACCGAGGTTGTTGACCTTATAGGTCACACTCGATTTTGATAATGACAAATATTTAGGTATTTGATGGTTTTCAAGTGTTTGTGCAGGCTTAGATGAGCATCTCAAGGAATGACACTTGAAGTAAGACATGAAGACCCTGAAGATTTTAATTCATATTGCCAATTCAATTAATGTAATATGGGTCTGTAATAGTAACTAGGGATTTGGTCTGTAATAATTACCTGCATATCATGCATATAGGATATATGGTAAGCTCAGTAAGACCATAGTATGACTCTAGGTCCCAACACTCATGCACATATATCATACAAAATACAGGAGTGTTAAAAATGCGCTTAATTGAATATTTTTAGGGAATTTGAGAAAGCTCGGACAACCGAACCCCAGGAGTTAAAAACTCCTCGGGCTCCCGAGCTGTGGAGAAGTCAACAGTTGACTTAGGCTTTCGAGAGACCAAACAATTTTATGCATACCTTCCATGGGTGCCCGAACCACCTAAAAAGGACCTTTCACCAACTCGAGCTACCGAGGGATTCAGTTCAAATTAAGCTTTGGGCGACCGAACACATGAGTTCGGGCTATCGAACCTATGATCGAGCACCCGAAATTTTGAATAAATGTTTCTGACTTTTGTTTGGGCCACCAAACTGGGACTCGGGCTGCCGAACTAATTTAAAGGGCTTTTATAATTGTGTTTGTTCGAGCGACCGAACGTCGGTTCAGCCACCCAAACCTTTTCAGGTTAAAATTATTTTAACCGAGGTAAAATTGAGTTAATGAGGGTTAAATGTGCTTAAGTATTTTGGAGTTTTTCTAATAATATCTTGAAGGTCCCAAATGATTATATTTTTTACCTTGCCTATAAATATAGGCTCATTTTTTAGGATTAGTAATAGTTTAACAAAAAACATTAGTGGAAAATCCTCTCTTTTTCAAAAACTCATATTGCCCAAAATACACTCAAATACTTATTCCATTGATACATTTTAGCATTGTGAGAGCATATTGGTTGTGCTAGTGTATATTAGGTATTGCTAAAACTCCCATTTGCTTGATTGATTTTTTATATTATTTTTTGGGAGTTTGGCTAAGGTTTATCCCACATATTTCAATATTATAAATCTTGG
This sequence comes from Malania oleifera, assembly GCF_029873635.1. NCBI lineage: Eukaryota > Viridiplantae > Streptophyta > Magnoliopsida > Santalales > Ximeniaceae > Malania > Malania oleifera. Next base: position 65,715,784 of record NC_080419.1, read on the forward strand.
GTTGGGATAAACTAATAGGCTTAGGGATCTTTGCATTGTCATTGCAAGATTCCCTTAACTTTGATTTTGTTGTGCAAAAACATTTTTTACAAGTTATAATATTTTTCAAACTACTCTTGAGCTCATTACATTGAAGGAAAATATTTTAATTTAGTTTGAATATTTGATTAAGCATATTTGAAACCCTGGTTTATTATTGATATTTGATATTTACTGTTTCGAAGAAATAGCTTGATTAGAACACTCTTGAGCATATTAGTGATAATACCTTGTTAAGTGTTGCTTGCACAAAATCACATCACTGAGCTTACATTTCCTATATTGTTGATGTGTGATTGATTAAGTATACTGTGCGTATTGTAGCACATAACTGCTTGGTTAAGAAGCATATTTTTGTGTACAAAAATTTAATACCATTTGTTGTATTCCATACACAAGCCTGAAGAGGGAGACTAGCCCTGTTGAATAGTCTCGGACTGACTTAGACCTAGTTAGGAAAGTTAGGTGCACCATCTTGGTAAGGCATGTTGGTTGAGGTTAGCCCCTCGAATTGACCTGGTTGTAACCGGTGCCGTTTCACTCATTAAGTGAGCTTTAGTGGAATTCTTGGGCTTGCAAGCTAGAGGTAGGGACGTAGGCACAGTTTGCCGAACCCCGATAACATCTTTTGTGCGTGCTTTTAATTTCCAAATTTTAATTCCAACACATGAATGTTTATATTTTATTATTGTGAATGATTGAGTTTATAATTGCCTAGACAGAACCTAGGTTGAGTAATACTACTGTTAAGCCAATTGACCTAAGGATAAATTTTTTAAATACCCAATTCACCCCTGAGCTACTAATCTGGCCTTATCTCACAACTATTCCATTTTCATCTTTCTTATTCTTATATATCCATTTTGTCCCTATGATTGACTTATCCTCTGGTCGGGGAACTAAAGTTCATACTCTATTTCTTTCAAATTGATTTAATTCCTTTTGTATGGATAGCACCCAAGATTCATCCTCTATAGCTTCACTCACATTCTTAGGTTCTTCTTGTGATAAAAATGCACAATGACTCATCATGTTCCTAAGAGAGGAGCGAGTGGATACTCCACGTAATGGTTCACCTATTATTTGATCTATGGGATGATTCTTTATGTATTTCCATTCTCTAGGTGGTTCATTAGCCTCATTTGTAGTTTGATCAATTTCAATGGATGGTTCATTAAGTTCAATTTTCTTTTCTGAATCATTCTCAATTGATAGTTCTTTTAGTTCCTTGTTTAATTCAGGTTCATCTTCATCAATTCTTTTGGAGAAGGGATTTGTCTCATCGAACACTACATGAATAGATTCTATGACCATCAATGTTCATTTATTATATACTCTATAGGCTTTACTATGTAAGGCATACCCTAGGAAGATACCTTCATCAAATTTTACATCAATTTTCCTAAATGCTCATTGTCTCTAAGCACAAAATACTTACAGCCAAAAACATGAAAATATGATATGTTTGGTCTATGGCCATTCCATAACTTGTAAGGAGTCTTATTAAGCGATGGTCTAATTAGAACTCTATTTAGTACATAGCAGGCGGTATTCACTGCCTCGGCCTAGAAGTATTTGGGTAATTTATGTTCGTTAAGCATAGTTCTAGCCATTTCTTGTATAGATCTATTCTTTCTTTCAACTATGCCATTTTTTTGTGGTGTTCTAGGAGCTAAAAAATTATAGGCAATTCCTAATGAGTTACAATAGTCTTCCATGCCTTGATTTTTAAACTCTCTACCCCTATCACTTCAAATTTTGGTAATTGTGTATCCCTTTTCATTTTGTACTCTCTTGCATAGATTTATAAAATTTTCACATGCTTCATCTTTATGACCTAAGAATAGTACCCATGTGTATCTTAAGAAGTCATCAACTATGACAAAAACGTATGATTTTCCTCCTTAACTCTGAATTTGGTTTGGTCCAAATAAGTCTAAGTGCAGCATTTGAAGTGGCCTAGTAGTGGAGATCTCTTTCTTCTTCTTAAAGCTTGTTCTTACTTGTTTTCCTAGTTGGCATGCATCACAGATTTTATCTTTCACAAATTTTATCTTGGGCAGTCCCTTAACTAATTCTTTCTTAACTAATTTTGAAATTAAATCCATGTTTGCGTGTCCTAGTCTCCTATGCCAAATCCAACTTATTTCCTTCATAGCAGATAAGCAAGTTACACTTTGTGAAGTTAGGTTATCAAAACTTGTGGTGTATACGTTTTCATGACGCTTAGCAATGAACGGTATCTTATTATTAGTTTTGTGTTCAACTATGCACTTGTCATGTTCAAATGATACTTTGTAGCCTTTATCACATAGTTGACTTATGCTCAATAAATTGTGGTTTAGACCTTCAACTAATAAAACATCATCAATAATGAGTGAGGAATCATTACCGACTTTACCGACACCTGTGATCCTTCCCTTAGCATTATCTCCAAAAGTAACAAACCCTTCATCCTTGAGTGTGAAGGATGTGAATTTTGATTTGTCTCCGGTTATGTGGCGTGAGCATCCGCTATCCATATACCATCTATCTTTTGAAGATGTGGATCTTAAGCAAATCTGCAAGACACAATTAAACAACTAGCTTTGGTACCCAGATTGTCTTGGGTCCAGGAGGGTTAGTGCTAGATTCACCTTTAACCTTCCATACTTTCCTAATTTTTACATCTTTGTTTTTGAAAGGACAGTCAAATTGTATGTGACCCAACCTTCTACATTTGAAGCATGTAGTATATCTATAATGATTCTTAGTTGGAACAAATGACTTTGATTCTTTTGTGAAATACCTCATGTAAAGTTGTCTTTTCCTTATATTTTCTTTACCATTAAAACCGAGCCCTTCTTTTTCTAGAGAATTTCTTTGAGATCCTAAGAGCTTTTCAAAATTGTTTTGTCTTTCAGTAAATTTACAAATAATTTCAAATTTGTCTTTCAAGTCCTTTTCTAACTCCTCAATTTTCAAATCTTTATCCTTTATGAAAGATGCATGGGATTCATTTTGGTGTTCAACAAGATTTTAAAGTTCTTTGACTTTACTTCTTAACTCAGAAATTTTCTTTATTTTCTTCTCAAGCATTTTAATAGTGTATAGGTATTCTTGTTTCAGTTCATCATATGACATCATATTATTTTCATTTTTAGATTCACTAGAGTAGTATGAAGATGATGAACGAGATGATTGTACCTCAAGGTCATCATGTGCCATTAGACACAGATTGGCAACCTCGTCGTCGCTGGATTCAAATTCTGAATTGCTAGTGTTATGTGTATCCCAGCCGACTTTCAGAGCCTCCTTCTTTTTCTTTGAAGCTTTTATGAGTTTGGGGCACTCGGGCTTGATGTGTCCAACTTCTCGGCAATTGTAGCATGTTGGTGGATCCTACTTCTTTTTCTTCATGCTTTGCTCTCATCTTTGCGATTTAGAGTTCCGAAATTTTTTCTTGAACTTTTTGTTCTTCTTCAAGAACTTTCCGAACTTCTTTGTTAGCAAGGCCATGTCATCATCCATTTTGGAATCGCTTCCTTCACTTGAATAGCTTGATGATGCCTTAAGTGCAGTGACCTTCTTAACTTTGCTCTGTTCATTTTTCCTCTCGTTTATCGCCAGCTCATAGGTGATGAGTGATCCAATGAGTTCGTCCATCGACATCTCCTTGAGATTTCTCCCTTCTGCTATTGCAGTAGCTTTTGCTTCCCACACTAGAGGTAATCCCCTGAGTATTTTCCTGATCAACTCATAAAAGGGGTAAGTTTTTCCAAGAGCATTTAAAGAGTTAATGATGTGTGTGAATCTAGTGTACATGGATTGTATGGATTCATCAATCGTCATTTTAAATGCTTCATATTCACTAGTAAGCATGTCTATTCTGCTATCCTTTACTTCCTTAGTGCCTTCATATGTAACTTCTAATTTTTCCCAAATTTCTTTAGCTGAGTTACATGCCATTACCCTATTAAATTCATTGACATCTAGTGCACAGAAAAGTATATTCATGGCTGTGGCATTACTTTGAACTGACTTCCAATCCTCTTCAGTATATTCATATTTAGTTTTAGGTACATTAATCTTATCAATGACTTTCATGGGAATGTGATTTCCTTTAGTCATAATTTTCCAGACCTTCCAATCTACGTTCAGTAGATATATGCTCATCCTACGTTTCCAATAGGTGTAATTTACACCACAGAAAATGGGTGATCTAGTCGATGAGTGTCCCTCACCAAATGGAGTTACACCAATGTGTGTCATGTGATCATTTTACAAATTAATTATCAAGTCTAAGTAAACCGGCTCTGATACCAAATGTTGAATCAGGTGTAATCCCAAGAGGGAGGTGAATTGGATATTAAAAAAAAAATTTAAGCCACTTAATTTCCTTTTACACACTTCTTATAAATTTACCAACTACTTCTTGTTGCTTAATTATGTATGTGTGTGGCAATCCTATCTATGCATGCAATATACTCAATTTAAATACAACGCAAAAAATAAAGAGTAGAGGGAAGAGAGAAGAAAAACGTGATTTTATGAGGTTCAGCCAACTAGGCCTACATCCTCACCTTGAGCAACCACTCGAGGATTCACTAAAACCCTGCTCCTTAAAGTGGGATGGAGCTTCCCTTACAAACCGCTGCTTACAAGAGGTACAGCTCCCTCCTTATCCGTTGCTCACAAGAGGTACAACTTCCTCCTCACACCCGGTTCACAACCTGAACCGTGTTTACAATGAAATATGAAAATAACACTCAAAACAATGCTTCTAACAAAAGCTTGTGAGTACAATTCAATTTCCTAGCACATTAACATATGATATAACTTGAAACTCGTGAATGTATGAAAACGATAAACTCGTTTTATGTATGATATGCTTGAACACACAAATCCCTATTTAATCAAAACTCCCAAGTGAAAATATATTTGGAATGCTTTGGAGTCAACTAGGGTTCTTGATTCACTTTGTAAAGATGCACAAGTATATTTGAAGCAAACTAGTTAGCAAAAACAAAAAAACTTTGTCTTGAAGACAAACACAATAAACTCACAAAGTTTCTTTCAAAGTTCAATCTTTCCACCAAACTAGATTTTTCAATAAAAAGACCCTATGAACAAAATATATATATATATATATATATATATATATATATATGTTTATATACTCTTGATTCCAACAATCAATGAACCAAGCTAACAAGACTTTCTCACAAAATGTTTTTTTTTTTACAAAAATGAACTTTTATGTGTATGCACACTCAAGATAAAAAAAAAAAAACTCTTTCTAAAGATACTCAAGAAAACAAAAGATGTGATGAGAGGTTCTTGAGAAATAAAAACTTGAAAGATCAAACCTCACTAGATGATTGAGGTATAGTTGAAAAAGATAATGAAACCCCTTTGATTTTCCGAAGAGATTTGCCTAATGAAGATGGAAGGAGTGCAGAAAATCAACTCTAGGGTTCAAGTCTTGCAATCAGATGTATATTTTTCTTGTTGTGTGTCTTAGTGTTCTTCTAGGGTTTAGACATTTAGTATATATAGTGAATGACCCTTAGGATTGATCTCAACTGTTGGATCAATCAGATGGCTTGCGAGTTCACTTAATAAAAATCTGGTTTTTAGCAGCCCCGCGACTTCAAGCGCCTGAGGGTAAAGGTCCAAGTGACCGAAGTTCCTTAAGCCTTGAAAAATCACGTTGGAATACAGGTTTAGGTGACCGAAGTGGTGACTTAAGGCTCCTGAAGTGACTTCAGGCACCTGAGGTTCCAAGGTCAAGCGACCGAAGAGCCTCAGCCAGGTTCTGTCTTCTCCATTTAATTCTTCAGGCTACTGAACTTAATCTTCAGGCAACCGAAGAAATTCTTCAGGCGCCTGAGGTTTGAGTTCAGGCAACTGAAGTCCCCATTTTCTCAAATTTTCATTTCTAATTAAAAATCTGCTTGGCTCCTTTTCTTGAGTCTTTCATAAAACATATTTTTCATGATTTTGAAAACATTTCAAGGTCCATGAGAGTTTCCTAATGATGTACATGAAATGCATGAATCCTAAAACCATTCTAAGTTATAATGAGCCTCAATTTAAATCATACGAAAATGTAAGTACATGAGTTGTAAATACCCTTTCCCAAGATATTCTTGAACTTTTCCATTTGCATCTTGATTCTCGTACTCTTTGAGTTCCATGGATCTTGCCAAGATTTGTTAACTTTTCGTGCATTCCTAGTGTAAGTCTTGTTCACAAACTCAATGCATAGATCAAATATCAAGTGATTTGTCATTGTCAAAACAAGATTGGACTCGTAGAGTCAACAATCATAATAAACCCTTAGGAATTAAAAGTAAAATTCTATTCAATAAGGGTTCAAGCTTAATTCATATATCCTATAGTCTTACCTTATCAAGCAAAAAGAATCTAAATAAGCATAATTTTTCACGTATATACAAAATATGCTTATTTCTTGAAAGAAAAGGGTACGTGTGGTTTAACTTTCTATTTAGAAGTGCCAGAGGCTTGAGTAAAGAGATTATATGGGTTATCATGATAGCAAACCCAACAGGAGATGAGGAAGGATGGTTTCAATAGAAATTGCATAATTATTTAATTCTTCCTTAGTTCTTAGGTTTAGGAGGATGTGATGACTGTAGGTTTGGGAAGTGGTTGTTGCTTAAAATGAAAATCTTAGTATATGCACTCACTAAACACTATCTTGTTACATACTAAGAACTTTTATCCACTTCCAAACGGACATGACATCTATGCCTTATATTTAAGTCAAAATGCTTAACCCACCCTTAAATATAAACATCTTAAGTTAAGCATACTTTATCCATTGCACATAATTGAGCTTTAGGGAATTCATCTTGCCTTATATAATTTTACCCTAAACTCATCAATTAAAATTAAGTCATCACTCTAGGTATAAGCACTAATGATAAGAAATTTCATATCTATCAAGTGCTAATAAAAAGCCATCCTCCTTGTAATCAAAATTAGAGGCATTCACAAGGGGAGTGTTCCTTTTTAAGTTTAGATTGTAAATCTTCTAATCTTGATTCACCTATCCTCTTCATAGAAAATCTTATCAAACCACGATCGTATTTGGTAAGATTTCCCCCATTCCTTGGTTTGTATCCTTGCTCCTCTATATGATCATATCTGAAGGATACTTTCCAATCATCAAAGAGCAGTGTTCAAAATTTCATATACTTCTAGTTACTCTTTGTTTAAATGGTTTGGACATATTCACTATCATAAAACTATTTTAATAATGTCCTACCTCTCCTAAATACTCTTTTGAACTAAATATAAATTTAACCATTAAGAGTATTTATTCTTTACTTTGTCTTATAAGCTCTCAAAACGTTAAGTCATATCCTTTAGAGCTTCGTATCCTTAGAAATGAGTTGAATGGCTAAGTTGGTTGCACTAAGTTTTAATCTAAATGTATACATAAAATTCAAGTAGACCTATGCACATGCATTTTTAAATTGGAAACCATTCGAATGTGTGCCTCTCATACGTATTGAAATTCATAAGAGAAGAGGCAAGATAGGCTTAAGTCACAGAAAATATATTCATTGTGACTTTTTGGTCCGATAAGCCTAAAACATTCATGCCAAGTCTAAATCTATTGAAAATCTTAGGAACCTTGGCTAAAATATTTGGTGATGAAAATGGCATAAAATGAACAAGTGCATAACTCAGGGGGAGCATTTCTTTTCAAAATCTCATGATTCTTTTGAATGCTCTCATTATTATATTTCCCTATGTCTTTATGAAAAGCAATACAACAGTAAACTTATAACTATCCATTGTTGTTCATTGTTCATATTATATCTTGATGGATAGTGATTTGTGATTATCTAGTATTGTGAACTGTTATTGAATATATTGTTTGATAATACTGGATTGCATGGAACGCCATCTATAAGACTGTTGCAGAAACTTATTTACTTGCATGCTTGTATGGAATGCCAACTCCATGGCTGATGCAGTACGTTGTGTATTGCATGCTGGTAGTAAAAATAGGTTCTGGCATGCTTAAACTGAATTATTTTGAATTGATTGCTTGAATCTATCAGGTTTTGGTGCATGAAAATTTGGGAAATGTCTGATTTATAGACGGCATGCTGCCAAAATTTTAACAGGATTTTTCCCGAACCAAAACCTTGTGTTAAAGATGACTATGATAAAATTAACGTTAAAATATTTTTTGAAATGATGAGTGAAAACTAATTGAATATTAAATTTCATCCTCACATAATCATCCAATGATTAGGGGAGCTCAGCTCTATCCCTATAGAAAGCACATAAATGTCTTATATGCATCACTTCACTTTTTGAAATATTGAGGCTCTTTTGATATCCTTGAACATTGTATCATGCACTTAAGGTTCTATGATTTGATATGGAATGCTCTTGGGTCATGAATTGTATAGAATGCCTTAATATCTATTTCCAATGTACTTGTTGTCTATAGGGATGACTATACTGATTAGAGATAAATATTGTTTGTTAGATTTGGTGTATTCCCAAGAGGGAAGGGGGGTGAATTGGGTATTTAAAAATTTCTCCCCTATGTTCAACTAGTTTTGCAATAGTATATTCACAACCTAGGGTCAGTCAACTCAAATGCGTTGATAAGTATAATATATGGAATTTAAATCAAGCAAATCATTCACACAATAACATACACGTGCAGTAAATATAAAGTGCGGAAATATAAACAGACACATGATATGTTATTGGGGTTCAGCTATAATGACCTCAAATTCTACGCCATTTTTTTTTATATATGTATACATATACTGTTTTGATACCCCTTTTATGTAATCTTAAGCCCTACAGAGGCACTAGGGTATTCCTGTACATAATGACCATACCTACACAGCGGAAACATAAATCATACACCCATACATATCATACAATAATACCAGAATTCAATATTATCAGACCATAGCTATATAATACATCTCTCCCCAGTTCCAACTACCTCAAAATAAAAAAATTCTTAAACAAACTCACCCTATAACCAGGGTAAACGAGTAGTCTCTATCTGCGAGCTTGATCTGCTCGCCTACCTGGTTCACCTGAAAAATGTTAAGGTAATGGGGTGAGACGACGCTCAGTAAGTGGAAATATGCTATTACTAGTGTGTGGCGACAAAGTTGTATAGTCATATTATTTAAAACTGTATAATCTAGCCAATCAGTAAAGCACATTTATCTCATTTATAGTAGCTTAAAATATAACAGTATCATCTGAACTTTCTATCATTTATATTGCTAATAACATACTATATTTAACAAATCCTGTAAAACTGTATACATATACATCATTATGCTCTTCCCCTGGGACTCTATATGTCATTATTTGACCCCTCATGACAGGGTTGTGCGGTCTGTGGGTGGGACTTAATGCTAGTCGGCCCTCCAAGTAAGTCACTATACTTTACCCTACCTCAGCCCGGCCAAACTGCATCCACTCTTAGGCGCGGGACTAGCTGCTACCTCGTCAAACCAGACCCCTCAACCCAAACTAGGGAGCTGCATCCTCTTCGAGTACGGTTTGACGGTACCCACACACTATCTATGATATGTAATTGCATTCTTTTTGTATATAGAAATGGTACCATGCTCTGTAAACTATATCTGTCTATAATATTTCCACAAGGATCTGATACTATATAAGTACATATATATATATATATATATATATATATCTTTGCTATTTTCATCATGTTTCCAAAATAACCATAACACTATAGCTCTGTACTGTAAATATTGTAATATCTAAATAACTGTAGCATCTTGATGCTTTATCCATATAATCTGTCTTTATAAACTATCTGTATACTCTAAGTGTTATGGCATTTAGGAAAACATGGCATTCTATAAATACTATTCATACTGATATGAATAAACATCTGTATACAGTTATACATACATCTATCTATGTAATCATTTGAATAAAACTGTAAATTTACATATATCTGTCTGTATAAAATCTATAAATATCCAACTATATCTATATACACTATGTAACTTGTTATACTGAAAAACTATATAAACTTCTATTCCAGGTAATATCTACTTAGGCCACACATACTTTAAAACTCATATTCTGTAAACTACATAATAACTAACATACATGCATATACGTAAAATCTCTAATAATATAATTAAATATCCTAACAAAGCATATTTCCCTTACCTAGTTTCTGAAAAGCCCCTATACCTGTAGGGTTCTCCACTCAACACCCTGAAAACAACATTCCCCAAAACAAAACATCAGTATTTTTCTACATACAACACTTTTTATAACTATAGGGAAAGTATATCCTGAATAAAACACCTTACCCAGAATTTGGGATGAATTCCAAACCAATTTCACCAACGATCAGCTCCAGCAGACTTGTAGAGAACTTCACCAGGAGCATCGTGGTGGCCTCGGATCTTCGATCTGGCAAGAAATGGAACCGGGATCTAAGAGAGAATGGGAGGGGTACATTTTAAAGAGAGAGAGAGAGAGAGAGAGAGAGAGTAGTTTGCGCTAGAAATCCATAAAAAATTTGAGTTTTCACAATTTATAGAGCCGGATTCATCAACGAGACACGTCACCTTGTCGACGAGTCCTGAAGAAAGGTCGTCGACGAACCATCTCTTCTCGTCGACGAATTTCATGTATCCAAAAACCCCCTATTGGTATTTTCTCATCGACGAGACGTGCTTTCGTCAACGAGACCCTCAAAAACCCTCATCAACGAAACCTCTGTGTTCGTTGATGAGATGCTGAAAAATTCCTCAGATTATTACATCGGCCTACTGTGCCTATGTCCCCGCCTCTAGCTCGCAAGCCTGAGGATTCCATTAATGCTTACTTAATGGGTGGAGCGACACCTAATACAACCAGGTCAATTAGCACAGGGCTGGCGTCAACCTTTACAAATTCTCTTTGTGGGGCGGAGAAGGCCCTAGGCCAAATTCACAGGGCTGACCTCAACCTAATCCTTTTGGGCTATATCAATCCCAGCTAAAATAATTGCAATCCCAAGTTTAAAAGATAATTCACAACATGGCTAATACCTTTGGTTGATTTATACCATCAGTTGGTGTTCCAAGGGAAGATTTTCCCTATACCTCTAAAATCGAGGTTGTTGACCTTATAGGTCACACCCAGTTTTGATAATGACAAATACTTAGGTATTTGATGCTTTTCAAGTGTTTGTGCAGGCTTAAACGAGCATATCAAGGAATGATACTTGAAGAAAGACATGAAGACCCTAGAGATTTTAATTCATATTACCAATTTAATTAATGTAATATGGGTTTGTAATAGTAACTAGGGATTTGGTCTATAATAATTACCTGCATATCATGTATATATGACATATGGTAAGCTTAGTAAGATCATAGTATGACTTTAGGTCGCAACACTCATGCTCATATATCAAAAAAAATAGAGGAGTGTTAAAAATGTACGTAATTGAATATTTTTAGGGAATTTTTGAGAGAGCTCAAGTGACCAAACCCTAGGAGTTCAAAACTCCTCGGGCGCCCGAACTGTTGAGAAGTCAATAGTTGACTTAGGCTCTTGGGTGACCGAACAATTTTGTGCATACCTTCCACGGGCGCCCGAACCACCTAAAAAGGACCTTTCACCAACATGGCCTACTGAGGGATTTAGTTCAAATTAAGCCTCGAGCGACCAAACACATGAGTTCGGGCTATCGAACCTATGATCGGGCACCCAAAATTCTAAAGAAATGTTTTTGACTTTTGTTTGGGCCATCGAACTGGGACTCAGGCTGCCGAACTAATTTAAAGGACTTTTATAATTGTGTCTGCTCAGGCGACCGAACCTCGGTTCAGCCACCCGAACTTGCCAGGTTAAAATTATTTTAACCAAGGTAAAATTGAGTTAATGAGGGTTAAATGTGCTTAAGCATTTTGGAATTTTTTTAATAATACCCTGAAGGTCCCAAACGGTTATATATTTTACCTTGCCTATAAATATAGGCTCATTTGTGAGCATTAGTAATAGATTAACAAAAATCATTAGAGAAAAATCCTCTCTTTTCCAAAAATTCATATTGCCCAAAATACTCTCAAATACTTATTCCTATGATACATTTTAACATTGTGAGAGCATATTGGTTGTGCTAGTATATATTAGGTATTGCTAAAACTCCCATTTGTTTCATTGATTTTTTATATTATTTTTGGGGAGTTTGGCTAAGGTTTATCCCACAGATTTCAATATTATAAATCTTGGGTTGGGATAAACTAACAGGCTTAGGGATCTTTGCTTTGTTATTGCAAGATTCCTTTAGCTTTGATTTTGTTGTGCAAAAACATTTTCTACAAGCTATAATATTTTTCAAACTACTCTTGAGCTCATTATATTGAAGGAAAATATTTTGAGTTAGTTTGAAGATTGATTAAGAAACCCTGGTTTATTATTGAGATTTGATATTTACTGTTTCAAGGAAATAACTTGATTAGAACACTCTGAAGCATATTAGTGATAATACCTTGTTGAATGTTGCTTGCACAAAATCACATCACTGAGCTTACATTTCCTATATTGTTGATGTGTGATTTGATTAAGTATACTGTGTGTATTGTAGTACATACAAGCTAAGTTGGGAAGCACATTTCCGTATACAAAAATTTTATACCATTTGTTGTATTCCAAGCACGAGCCTGAAGAGGGAGACTAGCCCAGTTGAATAGTCCCAAACTGACTTAGATCTGGTTAGGAAAGCTAGGTGCGGCATCATAGTAAGGCGTGTTGGTTGAGGTCAGCCCCTTGAATTGACCTGATTGTAACCGGTGCCGCTCCACCCATTAAGTGAGTTTTAGTGGAATCCTCAAACTTGCGAGCTAGAGGCAGGAACGTAGGCACTGTTGGCCAAACCCCAATAACAACTTTTGTGCATGCTTCCAATTTTCGCATTTTAAATTCCAGCACATGAATGTTTATATTTTACTATTGTGAATGATTGGTTTTATAATTGCCTATACAAAACCTAGGTTGAGTAATACTACTATTAAACCGATTGACCAAGGGATAAATTTTTTAAATTCTTAATTCACCCCCCTCTTGGGAATACACCAAAGCTAACAAAGGTTGAATATCATATTTCATAATCCTAACGTATCATATGAGTACCATTGAATGCTCCAGGTCATGACATTAATGCTTGCTTAGCACTTAAGCATTAATTCAAGATCTGATTAATGCAAATATCCTAAAATTTTAACTAGTTGGAGATGCTGCAAATCCAAACATCAAAACCAACCCATTGCAAAATCATGGAAACACTTTGATCAATGCTTTCAAAGTATGTGAAGTTCAGAACGTAATTCATCTTACATCATCCATCACCATTACCTATACACTAGTATACATCCAAAACCATACACCATCTTCAACCAATGTTGAATCTATGGTTGTCAAGCCACTTATGCCATTCTCATATTCTTCTAAACAAGTTATGCCTAGGAAATATGAAGCAGAACTAATGAACTCAAACAATGAAACTAATGTAGCCAATTTGTCTAGAGGTATGACAAGGGGTGGACAATGCTATGCCTTGGGAAAGCTAAAAATAAGAAGCAAGGTTAAATACAAAGTTGTTAAAAAGAAAGAGAAAGAACCTAAGAAAGAAAAAAGCAAGGAAGTCAATGATGAAGTAGTAAAGTTTTTAAAATAGCTTAAGGTTGGCTATTACAACATAGTAGAGTTGCTGAATATGACTCTAGCAAGAATCTGCATACTTAATTTGCTCATATCCTCCAAAGACCACAAAAATGCATTTTTGAAAGTTTTGACCCCATACTAACAGTTAATAATATAGCCTATATTGATAATGAATCCTTGCTCAAGGAAGAGGTAATGTAATTGTTGTAATATATGGCTCAAATATCAAGTGGAATGTATGTACAATGAGAAAACATGGTAGAAAACAGCATTTGTGGTATACAGAAGCAAACCGTCGACGATTTTGTCAGGATGACGAGAAACAGTCAACTCTTTGGTGTTGTTACTTCAACTGTTTGCTCTTGGCATTAAATTGTTGATGATATGTCTAAAATTGTCGACGGTTTGGCTCGGTAACTTAGCGTTGGTTTTCAAATTTTGAATTTGGGAAGTCGTATGGGTTGGGTTTTAGGAGGAAAACCTCCGAGAGGGATATATATACATGGTATATGTTGTAACTCTGTAATGTTCAAGTATTTAGACATAAGATAGTGGAAATTACACTGTCGATTGCTCCCATGGATGTCGGCATTGTTGAACCATGTAATTCTTTGTGTCATTGTTATTGCTATCATTATAATCTACGTGATTGTGATTCTCTATGTTTCCCTATTAAGTGATGCGTTGTATGATCATTTATTTCCGTTGTGCATTCAATTTTCACAACAAATTGATATCAAAGTACTATTGTAATGGCTTCTGGAACTCCTTCTTCAAAGTTCAATGTTGTTAAGTTTGAAAGAATGGGAAACTTCATTTTATGGAAGATAAGGGTTAAAGATTTGTTAGTGCAGCAAGGTATGGTGAAAGCTTTATACGGAGTTCAATCGGAAAGCATGGATGAAAAAAGTTGGAATGATATGGAAACAAAGGCAGTGTCAACTATCGAACTTTTTTTTTGGCTGATAACATGTCATATCAAGTCATGGATAAGGATTCTCTAGCAGCAGTATAGCAAAAACTGGAAAGTCAATATACATCGAAGTTTTTATCGAACAACTTGTTTCCTAAGAAAAGATTGTATTGGCTTAAGATGGTGGAATGTTCGAATTTGAACCAACACATTAATACATTCAATCAGATTGTAAGTGATTTGATGCATGTTGATGTGAAGTTTGAGGATGAAGACAAGGGGTTGATGCTATTGAATTCTCTACCTGCATCTCACATGTATGAAAATTTGGTTACCACTCTAATGGGGGGTAAAGAAATATTGAATTTAGAAGAGGTAACAAATGCACCGTTGGGTTTTCATTAAAGAAAGAAGACCAGCGATGAAATTTCACAAGGTGAAGGGCTTGTGGTGAAGGGTAACCAAGAACATGGGAGAAGCAAGTTCCAGAGTGGATCTCAATTGCAGTTTGAGAAGAAGAAGGGCATAAGGTGTTTTAAGTGTGGGAAAATTGGTCACATAAAATCAGAGTGTTTGGAGTGGAAGAAGGGGTATGCAGAAAATCAAAACAGTTCGTCAAAATCTGCAAATGTAGTAGAAGAAGGAGACTCGGGGAGTAGTGATGGTGATATGTTTTTAGTTTCATCAGGTTCAGAACGGCTCACGGATTCTTGGATCCTAGATTCAGGATGTTCTTATCACATGACACCAAGTAAAAATTGGTTCAACACATATAAGTCAGTAAATTATGGTCGTGCAAAATTATTGGAATAGGAAATGTCAAAATTAAAATGTATGATGGTGTTGTGAGAACTTTATGTGATGTAAGTCATGTACCGTATCTACGGAAGAATGTGATTTCATTGGGCACTTTAGATTGTAACGGGTATAGTTACAAGTCTAAAAATGGGATAATAAAGGTATGTGAAGGCAACTTGATGATGATGAAGGGACATAAGTTAGTGGGAAATATATATGCACTACTGGGTACCACAGTTGTAGGTGAAGCTGCAACTGTAGAATCTGAGTCAAGTAATATTGTTTTGTGTAAAACAACCACACATAAGACAGAGGGTATTCTTAACTACATTTATTAAGATGTTTGGGGACTGGTGATGATAGCATCACGAGTTGGACATATGTATTGTTGACCTCATAGGTCGCGCCCGGTTTTGATAATGACAAATACTGATATTTGATGATTGCTAAGTGCTTATGCAGGTTCAAATGAATATCCCAATGAAGGATACTTAAAGAAACAATAACACCATGAGGACTTGTATTTGTAATTGTAATTCATATCGGTCTGTAATAATTTATATGGGTCTATAATAGTAAACTAGGCTGTGGTTGTATGTTTATCACTTGCACATCATGCATACAGGATATAGCGTAAGTTCAATTAGACCATAGCAAGACCTTAGGCTCCAACACTCACACACATAGCATAAAATATATAAGTGTGTTATAATTGTGCTTAAAATTGGACAAATCTAAGCAAGATAAGATGAGTCGGGTGACCGAACCATTGGAGTACAAAACTCCTCAAGCGCCCGAACTTTGAAAGTCAAAATATTGACCAGCCCTTGGGTGACCGAACCTCAAATGCACACATTTTCCCCGAGAGCCCGAACCCTTCGAAAGGGACTATCCACCAACTCAGGCGCCCTATGGTTTTAGTTCAAATATATCCCAAGGTGACCGAACACCTGCCTTCGGGCCACCAAAAATATGACTGGACACCCGAAGTCATAAAGCTTGACTACTGATTTTGATTCGGGCTGCCGAACCTTTATCTGGGCGACCGAACTCAATTGAAGAACTTTTTGAACTGTGTCTTATCGGGCAATCAAACCAAAGTTCAGCCACCCGAACCTCACTCAGTTAAAATTATTTTAACCATGGAAAAACATGGTTATTTCAGGCAAATTGGATCTTAATCCTTTGGGACTTTTTTAATAATACCCATCCTATCCCAAACGGTTATATTTTTTCACCTGGCTATAAATATGTTCTCATTTGCATTATTAGCAGATGATTAGCAAAAAGTGATTAGCAAAAATTCTCTCTCTCTTGAAAATCCAATTTTTGCCCTAATATTATCAAACTTGCATCCTATTGATTAAATCCAAGATTGTGAGAGTTTCATTCGTGTTTATTTGATTGTTGCTCGGAGCTAATACTCCCATTGTTGTGTGTGTGCTGAGATTTATTTTGTTGGGAGCATAGCTTAGGTTTATCCCAGGGATTTCTCATTTATAAATCTAGTGCGGGATTAAACCAAGGAAGCTTAGGATATTTGCACTTCATTGCAAGTATCCAATAGCTTTGCTTTTGGTGTGCAAAGATATTTTTTTTTAAAAACAAGCAAGCAACCTTTTCAAACTAGCTTTGTGCTCATTTCGATAAAGAAAATCATTTAGAAACTAGTTTGATTATCTGCATAGTATATTTGGAATATTGATGTGTTGTTGAATATTTTGTTTAGATTCCAAGCCATTGCTTGTTTTGAATACTCTTGAGCTTCATATTGATTATACCATGTTGAGTATTGATAGAACAAACCTTGCATCGCTGAGCTTACACTATATCCTTGCTTTTGATGTGTATGTGATTGAGCATATTATTTGGGTACAAATCTGCTTTACGTGAAAGCACTATTTCATTTTACCTTTTGATTGTTAATCTAAGTGATTTTAGGCGTGGCTTGAGGGGGCGGTAATCCAGCCCAATAAGGATTGGTGTAAAGGTTGAGGTCAACCTTGTGCTAATTGACCTGGTTTGTATTGGTGCCGCTCCACCCGTTTAACTGAGCAAGTTAGAGTGGTAATCCTTATGCTCGTTAGCCAAGGCGGGGACGTAGGCAATTGGCCGAACCTCGATAACATTTTTGTGTGTCACTTTTACTTTACTGCTTTCTAGTGCATGTGGTTTTGATTAAAACTGCTTTACTTAATTTCTGGCATATTTGTTTTACTTGCACTAGATTGTCCTTAAGGTTGTGAACATACTGGTGATAGGTGATTGACCTAGAGTTTAAATTTGAAAATACCAATTCACCCCCCTATTGGGATCACGGTAAAGCTAACATGTATTTTGTGAGTTTATCACAAAAGGTCTTGGTGTACTTCATGTGGCACAAGTGAGAGATGTTTAGCAGGTTTAACTTGTGGTTGAGGTCAAAAACCAAATCGAGAGACATATCCTCGAGTCAAACATTGGAACTGAGTACACTAGTTCAGTTCAAGGAGTTTTGTAAGCAACATGTCAAGTTGTATATAGGGCTTGCAAGGAACTTCTTGGTAAAGTCAGTGAGTATGGTGTGTTTCTTGTTTAACCGATCACCAAGGGTATCACTAGATGGGAAAGGTGTAGGAGAGGTGTAAATAGGTAATGCGGTAGACTACTCTAGTTTGCAAGTGTTTGAATGTTTAGTCGTTCATGTTTCTAGTGAGGTGAGATTTAAACTTGGTGAATTTCTAAACGATACGTCTTCCTGGTGTATAAGAAAGGTGGGTTCAAGCTATATGATCCAATGGCAAACAAGGTGGTGATAAGTGGAGACATGGTTTTTGGTGAGAAAGCTATGGTGCAGCATGATGCGAATTCCCACCAAAATAATGAGATCCGACAAAAACAAAAAAAAGGAACCCAAGATTGTTCTACGTTCAGAATTGAATGATAGACCTTGACCCGTTGTTTACGACAAATAAGAACCTTGGTATATACGACCTCAACCCGTTGTTTAGTGCGAAACAAGAACCTCGGTTTAAGGAAGACGCCACAAACGATGGTAGAAAAAACCTTTTGATAAGTCATTGGTGAACACCACGGGAAATCTAGATAAGTTCGACTAGTTCTTCAAAGAACCGTAGAGAAAATACTCTCACAATTTTATTGAATCAATGTCCCTTTGTTCTTACAATAAGAATGCTTTTATAGGCATAGCCTGGGAGAGAAAACATTAAACACTTCAAACCACTCTCAACAACTTACTAAGACTTCTTACAAGATTACAAATTAGGCTCAACAACTCTCAACAACTTACTAAGACTTCTTGCAAGATTACAAATTAAATATAACACAAAAGTCAAAGGTTGGCTCAACAACTCAACAACATACTAAGACCTTGCAAGCAAATAAGTTGTCTTGCATGATTACAAATATAATACAAAAGTCAAAGAGTCAAATCCCATATTTGAATAGCACACCATTATTACAGCTTTTAAACATGCCAATTTAAGCTTGGCCTTGGCCAGATTCTTCTAAAGCTTCAGTCATGTTGATGAATCTTTGTTTCTCACGTGGGTCATGCTCAATGGGCTTCCACGAATTTGCTTGAGTCCATGCCTCTTGAATCAGTCCGTTGAGTGTAGCTTTAAATTTCCATGCTCATGCTCTCGTAACTGGCCCAATTGGCACTTGGACAAGTTTCTTTGAAGTTGTGCTATGATTTGCATCATTCCCCTCCTCTTGAAAAGGATTTTTCCTCAAATCATCACCTACATCAAAAGGACTCAAATCAATAACATTAAAAGTGGCACTTACATTGTACTCACCAGGTAAATCTAGCTTGTAAGCGTTGTCATTGATGCGCTCTAAGACTTGGAAAGGTCCGTCTCCTCTTGGAAGCAATTGGGAACTTCTTTGCGCCAGAAATCTCTCTTTTCTCATATGCAACCAAACCCAATCTTCAGGTTAAAAAAGAATCTTGTGATGCCCCTTGTTGGCTTGTTTTGCATACTTCTCCGTTCTTCGCTTAATGTTAAGTCATGCTTTCTCATGAACCTACGAGAAAGTGCATTGGCGACCACATTCTCCTTGTCGTTCTTATACCAGATGACGTATGGGAACGTCTCAATGAACTCCACCGAACGCGCATGCCTTTTGTTTAATTTGTGTTGTCCCTACAAGTGTTTCAAGGACTCATGATCAGTATGAATCAAGAATTTCTTAGGCCATAGGTAGTGTTGCCATGTCTCTAAAGCCCAAACCAATGCATACAACTCCTTATCATAAGTTGGATAGTTTAAGGCTGCCCCGCTTAGTTTCTCGCTGAAGTAAGCAACTAGTCGTCCTTCCTGCAAAAGAACTGGGCCTATGCCAATACCTGACGCATAACATTCAATCTCAAACATTTTTGAAAAATTAGGTAAAGACAATAAGGGGGCGTTGGTTAGCTTCTCTTTGATTAATTGGAATGCCTTCTCTTGTTCTTCTCCCCATCTAAATACAACCTTCTTCTTGATCACTTCAGTATTTGGTGCGCCTATGCTACTACAGTCCTTCATGAACCGCCAGTAGAAACTAGCAAGTCTATGAAAACTACGAACATTACCTACACTTGTGGGACTCGGCCACTCTTAGATTGCACGTACCTTCTCTTCATCAACCTATATACCTTGTGTACTAACAACAAATCCTAGAAATACAAGCTTATCGGTGTAAAAAGTACACTTCTTCAGATTAGAAAATAACTTTTCTTTCCTAAGGACATCTAAAATAGATTTCAAATGTACTACATGATCATCTGCATTTTTGCTATAAATGAGTATATCATCAAAGTTGACAACTACAAATCAGCCTATAAATGCACGTAAAACATGATTCATAAGTCTCATAAAGGTGCTCGAAGCATTAGTCAATCCAAAAGGCATGACTAACCATTCATACAAACCATACTTTGTTTTAAAGGCAGTTTTCCATTCATCTCCTTCTTTTATTCTAATCTGATGATAACCACTCTTTAAGTCAATCTTAGAAAATACACAAGAACCATGCAGTTCATCTAACATATCATCTAAGAGAGGAATAGGATGACGATACTTTATCATTATGTTGTTGATGGCTCGGAAATCAATGCACTTTCTTCATTTCCCATCCTTCTTAGGTACCAGTAAGACCGGAACGGCGCATGGACTCATGCTCTCCCTCACGTGCCCTTTTTCCAACAACTCACTTACCTACCATTGAAGCTCCTTTGTCCTCGAGATTGCTCCTATAAGCTGGTCGGTTTGGAATTGTCGCACCAAGAACAAAATCAATTTGATGTTCAATCCCTCAGATTGGAGGTAACCCATATGGTGTTTCCTTGGGAAAGACATCCTCATACTCCTGCAAAAGAGAAACAATAGAACTAGGCAAAGCAAGGTCAAGTTCATTAGTATTTAGACACGCCTCTTTGTACAAAAGTACAATCATCAGCTTCTTTGAAAACATTGCTCGCTTAATTTCACTCACTTTTGCATAGAAATTCTTTTGTTTTCTCTCTGATTTTCTCTCAATGGCCAAATTTTGATTTTCTTTTTCACTCTCATTTTTCTCAGCCTCTCCCTGATTTTCACTCCTTTTCCTTTGTTCACTTTTTTTTTGCAATCTCATTTGATCCTCATGTACTTGCTGTGGACTCAATGGTACAAAAGTGATTGATCATTGATTAAGTACAAAGGAGTATTTGTTCATAAAGCCATCATGCTTCACATGCCTATCAAACTGCCATGGACGCCCTAGCAATAAGTGTCCAGCTTACATCGGTACTACATCACACAACACTTCATCTTCGTATTTACCTATTCGAAATGCGACTA
This sequence comes from Malania oleifera, assembly GCF_029873635.1. NCBI lineage: Eukaryota > Viridiplantae > Streptophyta > Magnoliopsida > Santalales > Ximeniaceae > Malania > Malania oleifera. The sequence goes on from NC_080419.1 coordinate 65,737,063, forward strand.
ACACCTACTTGTTCACCCTTATCTCACCACTATCATTTAACTATTGCAACTTGTACGGTCTAGGGTGCTTCAACACGGGTAGTCCAAATTTTTCCACTATAATTGTGCTTGCAACATTAGTACAACTATCATCGTCGATAATCACACTACTTACCTTGTCTTTGACGTAGCGCGTAACAGAAATTAAAAGGAGTGAAGGAAGAGAGAAGGAAAACATAGTTTTTACGAGGTTCGGCCAACTCAGCCAATATCCTCGTCTTGAGCAACCCACTAAAGGATTCCACTAAATCATTGCTCCTTTAACCAGGACGGAGCTTCCCTTACATCTGCTGCTTACAAGAGGCACAGCTTCCTCCTCACCTAGTTCACAAATCGAACTGTGATTACAATATAGAATTTCAAATCTCAATACCAAGTTGAAAGCACAACAATCACAAGAATGCCTTTTGAAGATCAGTGTAGCCTTAGCTCAGATTTGAAGTATAAGCTTTGAAATCCCAAGAAAAAACTTCTTGATTGTAGAAATAACTCGCGTGTTCTCTCATTAAAAATCAAAATTTTAATCTTCCCGTAAGTTCATACAACAAAGGATTTGGGCTCAGATGACTGAAGTTCCTTAGAGCTTCGAAAAATTAACCTGGACACAGGGTCAGACGACTGAAGTTGGGGCTCAGACTTCTAAAGTTGCAGGTTCAGATGACTCAAGTCAGGGTTCAGTCTTCTGGTGTGCTTCTGTCTGTTTTTGTGTTCATCCAATAATTCTTAGACAACTAAACTTAATCTTCGGTCTTCTGAAGAAATTCTTCAAAGGACTGAGCTTAAACTTCGGTCTTCTGAAGTTGAATCTTCAGACGACTGAGCGTACACTTTCGTCTTCTGAAGTTGACACTTCAGTCTTCGGGTCAAGGAGTTCGGTCTTCTGAACAGAGCATTTTTTGGATTTTTCTTTTTAGTTTCAAAAATCTGTTTTTCCTCCCTTTCTTTGCTCTTTTATAAAATATTTTCTAGAGTTTTAAAAAATTTCTACATCCATAAATATTCCCTAAAGATGTTCATGAGATGCATGAGTCCTAAGGTCAGTCTAGAGTGTATTTTGAGTTTCGAATTAAATCATATGAAATATGTAAATACATTCAGTTCTAAATACCCATTCCCATGATGATCTTGAACTTGTAGCTTGCATCTTCATTCTTCAACTCTTTTAGTTCTATGGATTTTTCCAAGATGTATATACTTTAGTCTTCACGGCTTCCATGACTTTCTACCCTTCCATGCATGCTAAATATTTTTCCTATTCACTATCTCAATGCACAGATCAAATACCAAGTGATTTGTCAATATCAAAATAGGATTGGACTCATAGAGTCAACAATCTCCCCCTTTTTGATGATGACAAATACACGAGCAAAAATATAGAATTACACCTAACAAGGCTTCCCCTCAAATAATGCACAAATATTCAATAAATGAAATATGCTTATGCCAAATGAAATATGCTCATGCTCATACACAATTAGTTTTGCCAACCATTTTTGCCCATTTTTGCTATAGCCTGATTCTTTTCCCCCTTTTGACATCAACAAAGAGGTGTATAATAATACATGAGTGGACATAACCTTATATTCTTCTCCCTTTTTAAATCTTAAAGTTTTAAATTTATTCAACCATCAGATTTTAAAGAATTGTACTATGAAATGTGTCTCCCTGTGTTACTTCAATTTACTTCTCCCCCTTGCTAATGTAGAAAGTTGTGTTGTTGAATGTAAATTGCAATGTGAACATACACAGTGAGGAAAATTTCATATACATGGATAAGAAAACACAAAATGATTTTGTGATGATTAACATGTGTAAGTCAATATGCTCTTATCATGATATGAGTTTAATGTCAAATGTGAACAAATGTGATACCAAATGGGACCAAATGAGTCGAATATGAAATTTTCAACCAATTTTGAATATTAAGTGACGTTGCTCCCCCTGAATTATGTATCTAATATAATTACAGGCAACCTCTCGACTATGCATTAAGCCTAATTCACGCCTAATTTGGATAAACCTATCCTCCGCAAGTGGTTTCGTGAATATGTTTGTCCATTGTTCATCTGTTCATACTAACTCAAGTGCCACATCTCCTTTTTACAGATGATCACAAAGAAAATGATGCCTTATTTCTATATGTTTAGTTCGTAAATGTAATATAGGATTCTTTGAGATTTTTTTGCACTCGTATTGTCGCATCTTATAGGTATTGCGTCATAGCTTAATCCAAAATCTGTCAGCTGTTGCTTCATGTATAGTGTTTGAGCACAACAACTTCTTGCCGCTACGTATTCAACCTTAGCTATGAAAACAGCAACTGAATTATGTTTCTTGGAAAACTAAGAGACTAATGAATGTCCTAAGAAATGACATGTACCACTCGTGCTCTTCCTATCCACTTTGCTACTAGAAAAATCAGCATCTGAATAGTTGATAATCTCAAAAGATGTATACTTAGGATACCATAACCCAAGTTCCATGGTTCCTATCAAGTATCTAAGTATTCGTTTGACAGCTAACAAATGTGACTCTTTTGGTGTAACCTGAAATCTTGCGCACAAACATACGCTAAACATTATGTCAGGTCGGCTGGCAGTCAGATAAAGTAAGTTATCAATCATTCCACAATAGAGCTTGACATCTACTAGTGTACCTTGTTTATCTTTGTCTAATTTCAAAGAAGAGCTCATAGGTGTCCCTAGTATTTTTCCTTCTTCCATATTAAACTTTTTAAGCAGATATCTAATGTACTTTGATTGATTTATAAAGATTCCATGTTTCACTTGTTTGATCTGAAGTCCTAGGAATAAATTTAGTTCACCCATCATGTTCATCTCAAATTCATTTTGCATAGTGCTAGCAAACTCATTGCACAAGCCTTTATTTGTAGCTCCAAATATGATATCATCTACGTATACTTGAACTAGGAGTAAGTCATCTTTCTAAGACTTTATGAAAAGTGTTGTGTCTATCCTTAAATCCATTGTCCAATAGAAAGCCACTTAGTCTCTCATACCAAGCTCTAAGAGCTTGCTTTAAACCGTACAAGGCTTTTGTTAGTCTATAAATGTGATTTGGATTCTTATGGTTTTCAAAACCTGGGGGTTGTTTTACATATACCTCTTCACTTGTGTAGCCATTTAAAAAGGCACTTTTGACATTTATTTGATATAACTTGAAATCCTTAAAAGCAGCATAGGCTAAAAGCAATGGCTTCCATTCTAGCTACATGTGCAAAGGTTTCTTTAAAATCTATTCCTTCTTCCTGGTTATATCCCTGAGCTACTAGTCTTACCTTATTTCTAACAACTATCCCATGTTCATCTTTCATGTTCTTATATATCCACTTTGTTCCAAAAATTGTCTTATCCTCAGGTCTAGGAACTAATCTTCATACTTTATTTCTCACAAACTGGTTTAACTCTTCTTGCATGGACATCACCCACGATTCATCCTTAATTGCTTCACTCACATTCCTAGGTTCTTCTTGAGATAGAAAGGCAAAATGACTAATCATATTCCTGAGTAAGGATCGTGTGGCTACTCCATGTAATGGTTCACCTATTATTTTATCAATGGGATGATTATTTATGTACTTCCATTTTCTAGGCAGTTCATTAACCTCATTTTCAATTTGAATAGTTTTAGTAGATGGTTCTTTAATTTCATTTCTCTTTTCTAAATCATTTTTAATGGACAGTGTTTCAAATTCCTTATTTATCTTAATTTCATCTTCATCAATCCTTTGAGAGAAAGGATTTGAATCATCAAACACTACATGAATGGATTCTATAACAGTTAATTTTCGTTTATTATATACTCTATAGGCTTTACTATCTAAGGCACACCCTAGCAAGATACCTTCAACTGATTTCACATCAAACTTTCCTAAATGTTCATTGTCTCTAAGCACAAAAAATATACAGCCAATGACATGAAAATATGATATTCTTGGTCCATGGCCATTCCATAATTTGTGAGTCTTATTTAGAGACTGTCTAATCAAAACTCTATTTAGAACATAGCAGGTGGTATTTACTACCTCAACCCAAAAGTACTTAGGTAATTTATGTTCGTTAAGCATAGTTTTGGCCATTTCTTGTATAGACATATTCTTCTTTTCAACTACACCATTCTGCTATGGTGTTTTAGGAGTCGAAAAATTATGAGCTATTCCTAATGAATTACAGTAGTCTTTCATGCTTTGATTTTTAAATTCTCTACCCCTATCACTTTGGATTTTAGTGACAGTATAACCCTTTTCATTTTGAATTTTCTTACACAGATTTATGAATTGTTTACACACTTCATCTTTGTAACCTAAAAAGAGTACCCATGTATATCTAGAATAATCATCAACTATGATAAATGCGTATGATTTTTCTCTTAAACTCTGAGTTCGGTTTGGGCCAAATAAATCTAAGTGTAACATTAGAAGTGGCCTAGTAGTAGAGATTACTTTCTTCTTCTTAAGGCTCGTTCTTGCTTGTTTTCCTAGTTGGCATGCATCACAGATTTTATCTTTCACAAATTTAGTCTTAGGCATTCCCTTAACTATTTCTTCTTTAACAAATTTAGATATTAAGTCCATGTTTGTGTGTCATAGTCTCCTATGCCAAATCCAACTAATCTCATTTATAGCAGAAAAGCAAGTAACATGTTAAGAAGCAAGGTTATCAAGGCTAGTGATGTATACATTTTCATGACGATTAGCAGTAAACAATGTTTTGTTTTCAAATTTGTTCTCTACAGTGCATTTCTCATGTTCAAATAGGACTTTATAATGTTTATCACATAGTTGACTTATACTCAATAAGTTATGTTTCAATCCATCAACTAATAGCACATTATCAATGACAAGTGAAGGTTCCTTACCAACTTTACCAACTCCAATGATTTTACCTTTAGAGTTATCCCCAAATGTAACGAATCCTTTATCTTTGGATATGATAGGTGCGAATTTAGCTTTATCTCTTGTCATGTGTCGCGAGCATCTGCTATCCATATACCACTTGTCCTTCGAGGAGAACAATCTCAAGCACATCTACAGGACATAATCAGATAACTACTTTTGGTACCCAGATTTTGTTGAGTCCATGGGGGTTAGTACTAGATTCTCCTTTGACTTTCCAGACTTTCTTAAGTTTGACATCTTTATTTTTGAAAGGACAATCAAATTTTACGTGACCCAACCTCTTACATTTAAAACATGTAATATTTCTATGATACTTTTTTGTTGGAACATACGATTTTGACTCTCTTACAAAATATCCCATGTAGAGATGTCTTTGTTTTATATTGTCCTTCCCATTAAAACCAACACCTTCCTTCTCCAGGGAATTTCTTTGAGCTCCTAGGAGTTTTTCAAAATTATTTTGACCTTCTGTAAATTTACAAATAATCTTAGATTTATCTTTCAAATTCTTTTCTAACTCCTCAATTTTCAAATCCTTGTCTTTCTAGAGAGATGCATGAGATTCATTTTGACGTTCAACTAACTTTGAAAATTCTTTCACTTTTAATTTCAAACCAAAATTTTTTTTATTCATTTTCTCAAGCATTTTAAGGGTATACAAATGTTCCTGATGCAATTCATTTTAAGAAAGCATGCTATTTTCATTTTCGGAATCACTTAAATAGTAAGATGAAGCGGAACAAAAGGATTGTAACTCATGACCATCGTGAGCCATCAGACATAGATTCTCAAGCTCATCATCACTGGATTCAGATTCCGAACTACTAGTACTGTGTGTGCCCCAGCCCACCTTTAAAGCCTTCTTCTTCTTCTTCTTAGACACTTTCTTCAGTTGGGGACAATCCGGCTTGATGTGTCCAAATTCTCTACAGTTATAACACATGGGAGGATTATCTTTTTGCTTCCTTCTGCTTGACTCTCCCTTTTTCTGCTTTTGAGCCCTTGAATTTTCTAATGTATTTCTTATTCTTCTCATGAACTCTCCAAATCTCTTGGTGATGAGTGTCATGTTATCATCCGATTCTGAATCAGTTCCCACATTGGAGCAATGAGATAATGCCTTAAGTGCTATAGCTTTCTTTGCTTTAATTTGCTCATTCTTCCTCACATTATTTACAAGCTCATAGGTAATGAGCGTTTCAATTAGTTCATCAACCGACATCTCCTTAAGATTTCTCCTTTTTGCTATTGCAGTAGCTTTAGCTTCCCAAACTGGAGGTAGTCCCCCGAGTATTTTCCTGATCAACTCATAAGTAGGGTAAGATTTACCAAGAGCATTTAAAGAATTCGTGATGTGTGTGAATCTAGTGTACATGGATTGAATAGATTCATCAGCAGTCATTTTAAATGCTTCATACTCACTAGTGAGCATGTCTATCTTACTATCTTTTACTTCCTTGGTACCTTCATATGTAACTTCTAATTTTTCTCAAATCTCTTTAGCAGTGTTACATGCCATTACCCTATTAAACTCATTTACATCTAGTGCACATAATAACGAATTCATTATAGTAGCATTTATTTACACAAATTTCCAGTCCTCTTTAGTATACTCATCTTCAATTTTGGTTACATTAACCTTATCAACTACTTTCATAGGGACATGGTTTCCCTTGGAAACAATTTTCCACACTTTCCAATCCACATTTAAAAGGTATAAACTCATCATTCTTTTCCAGTAGGTGTAGTTTACATTGCAGAAAATAGGTGGTCTAGTGGACGAGTTTCCCTCACCGAATGGAGTTACACCGATGTGTGTCATGTGATCTCTTTACAAATGAATAATTAAGTTTATGTAAACCCGCTCCGATACCAAATGTTAATTTAGGTGTAATCCCAAGAGGGGGGTGAATTGGGTATTTTTAAAAATATTTAATAATATGTACCACTTAATCTCTATTTCTGTATTTAAAAACTTAATTGCAGGGGTTTGAGACTGATTTAAATTATTATATCAATGAATTCTTTTTACCCAATTAATTGTCAATTGCGTGTGGGGTTATTCAACATACACATATGTAATATAAGTAATGAAATGCGTTGTGGAAATTAAAAGGAGTAAAGGAAGAGAGAAGGCAAACAGAGTTTTTAGAAGGTTCACCCAACCCAGCCTACATCCTCGCCTTGATCAATCCACTCAGGGATTCCACTAAATCTCTGCTCCTTTAATTGGGTCGAAGCTTCCCTTACATCCACTACTTACAAGAGGCACAACTTCCTCCTCACACGGTTCACAACCCGAATCGTGATTACAATATAGAATTTCAAATCTCAATACTAGGTTGAAAGCACAACAATTACAAAGAATGCCTTTTGAAGATCAATGTAGCCTTAGCTCAGATTTGAAGTATAAGCTTTGAAATCCCAAGCAAAAACTTCAATAGTGTGTTCAAAGTTCTCCCAAGTTGTGCTATTCGTTCAAAATTCTTAATCGCATGCCAAAGGTTGTTTCTCTTGGGGGCACTAGGGTTTAGATGTTGATTATATAGGTAACCTTGCCCTTAGTACGATTTCTAACCGTTGGATCAACATGATTGTAGAAATTACTCGCGTGTTCTCTCATTAAAAATCAAAATTTTAATCTTCCTGTAAGTTAAGACGAGGATTCGGTCTCGGATGACTGAAGTTCCTTAGAGCTTCAAAAAATTAACCTAGATACAGGGTCAAAAGAAAGGGTGAGATGACTGAAGTTGGGGCTCAGACTTTTGAAGTTGCGAGTTTAGACGACTAAAGTCAGGGTTTAGTCTTTTGGTGTGCTTCTGCCTGTTTTTGCATTTCTCCAATAATTCTTCATACGACTGAACTTAATTTTTGGTCTTCTGAAGAAATTCTTCAAATGACTGAGCTTAAACTTCGGTCTTTCGAAGTTGAATCTTCATACGACTGAGCATACACTTTAGTCTTCTGAAGTTGACACTTCAGTCTTCTGGTCAGGGAGTTCAGTCTTCTGAATAGAACATTTTCTGGATTTTTCTTTTTAGTTTCAAAAATCTATTTTTCCTCCCTTTCTTTGCTCTTTTATAAAATATTTTTGAGGGTTTTAAGAAATCTCTAAGTCTATAAATATTTCCTAAAGATGTTCATAAGATGCATGAGTCCTAAGGTTAGTCTAGAGTATATTTTGAGCTTCAAATTAAATCATATGAAATATGTAAATACATTGAGTTCTAAATACCCATTCCCATGACGATCTTGAACTTGCCACTTGCATCTTCATTCTTCAACTCTTTTAGTTCCGTGGATTTTGCCAAGATGTATATACTTTAGTCTTCATGGTTTCCATGACTTTCTAGCCTTCCGTGCATGCTAAATATTGTTCTTGTTCACAATCTCAATGCACAGATCAAATACCAAGTGATTTGTCATTATCAAAATAGGATTGGACTCATAGAGTCAACATGATGTCAACAACTCAAGAAATAAACAAAAAGTTCAACAATACCTCATAAGGTGTCATAGTCACCACGATTGTTCTCTTAGTGCTCTCAAGGAACCCTAAGTGCTACAAATCACGTCAAAGTGTGTTTAGAGCCTCATGAAGTACCATGTGAATACAAGAGTTTACGTAACCATATTAACACAAACGAACCGCTAGTCAACCCACATAGAGTGGAATATCAATACATAGGCTATGTTTTGTGAAACTATACACACATGACTCACTACTTTGTTAGTGAGCATAACAAGGTCATATGATTGATAAGCCTATGTATGTAACATGTGGGTAATATAAAAGTATGTAGATAGTATAAATAGTGTTAACATGTCATAACAAATAATGTTTCCTAAAAAATTTTAAAATTATTGTCATTTTGTGCTTGAAAGGTTCCATGTAGTGTTTTCCTACCCCCTACCCCCAATTTAAAACTTTAGTGTCCTCACTGAAGAGTAGAAGGAAAGAACTTGGAATGCAGAGGAGAGAAAACAGTGCATAGGGCAATAAAAGCAACATGTGTACCTGTGTATGTAATAACATTGAAAAGCCAGAAGGAGCAAGCAATGATACATTGAAGCACAAAAGACGTGTAAAGCAAAAATAGAATGTAATTCTCATTAATCATAAAGGCAATACAATGTATAAGAAGCAGTAAAAACACAAGTATCCCCATTTAAAAACATGGTGTAGTATATAGAATGAAAAGAAAAGGAAAGAAAATAAAAATAACAAAAGTGTGCAGAAGCACAATACATCAGTAGGTTGCAGAAAAAGGATCTTAGGTGGTCTTTCTTGGACCTAATCAGAATCAGAATTGAAACAAAATAGGATGAGATTTCTTCCACTCGAGCAGCACGGTAGTGAGTAGGAGGGGAAGGTGGATTGCATGGTCTATGGATTTGGAGCGGCACTAGTTAGTCAGCAATGTCCGGAGGCCTCGTGGTGGGATCATATGGAAAATTTAGGTTAAACATATGAATCGTATGTGGTTGGGGAAACTGCACCTCTGGAAGCCCTAAGCTAGCTGTCGGGAGTTGCTCAGGTGGAGGTGACATAGTAAAATGTGTCTGAGGCAACTTTTTAACCTCAAGGGTCCCCTTTGGTGCCCTTATCTCTTCCAACGAACCCCTGGGTTTTGTCAACCCCTATAAAAAGATCTTCTTCTTGGCAAGGCCCAAATCCACTTGTGAGGAGTCCTTATCACATCCGCAATTCACCCTCTAGTCGGTTGACCCCACAAAGAAGATCCCCTTCTCAGTAGGACCCAAAGCCACTGTCATTTGGCAATGGGTTGGGACGAGTCTTGGGATGAGTCTTCTTTGAAGGAAGGTCAAGGAGACATCTTCGAGGAAGCTCAACTAGTTATGAATGGGAAGATTGAAACCCTAGGTCACCGAATCAGAGCTTTGCATAATGGGAAGGTTACCAGAGCTGAATCAAGTGGCCGAAGGGTCTCTAGAGGCTCAGGAATGATAGAGGATGGTTAGACGATGAGGTCGAAGGGAGGTGTGATGAGGATCAATTGAGAATTTGAAAGAGCAGGAGTTGAAGAGTTAAGGGCAAAACAGGGTTTTAATGACTTTTGATCTTCCTAACCAAGTCATGTCAGCGCTCAAGCTGGTTGCACGTGGTTGCACCCTATAGATTGAAGAGAAATATCGACTCCTGACTAGGTTGCACACTGCTCAGTGCTAGTTATGCACATGGTCGATCCTCTTGGTAATTTACAAGTCTTGATAAATTCAGAGATTTGACCCAATCGTGACAAAGAAGTGATAGTCCCACAATTTGGTCGAATGTCTCAATACATTTGAATCTCAGAAGACTCTCACCAATTCGTATCTAAGTGTTTTGGTCATGCCTTAGTCCCACCCCAAACTACCTAAAAACCTATCCTAATGACTCTAACCCAATTTACATTACTATGTATAACCTAAGGACTCGAAAAGAGAGAAAAATATTCGGGTTGCCTCCTGGAAGTGCTGATTTTACCGTCTTCAGCCAGACATATCGAACGCTCAAGTTGGGTATACTGGGTCACCAAGAAAAACTTTTTCGAGAAGTCCCTTAGTGATTCCCTCAACACACGATTTCAAGCACTGACCATTGACCTTAAAAAGTGTGTTAGTCATGGGATTCTTAATTTCAATTGCACCATGAGGAAACACATGGTTCACAACATATGGTCCATGCCAGTGGGATCACATCATGCTCGGAAATAATTTCAACATTGAATTGAAAAGCCATACTTTTTAGTGAGGTTCGAAAGATTTCATAACTATATGCTTGTAATGAAAAGATTTCATCCTATCTTTATAGATCTTGGCATTCTCATATGAGGCATTACGGATCTCCTTTAACTCATTAAGTTGGAGGTAGCGATGAGTACTTGCAGCATCCATATCGAAATTGAACTTCTTGATGGCCCAATAAGCTCAATGTTCTAACTCAACTGGAAGATGACAAGGCTTACCATAGACCAATCAATATGGGGACAGCGATAGGGATCTTATAGGCTATCCTATATGCCCATAGAGTGTCATCTACTTGGGACGACCAATCCTTTCTATCTGGTCTCACTATTTTTTCAAGGATGGTTTTGATCTCACGGTTTGAAGCCTCAACTTGCCCACTAGTTTGGGGGTGGTATGGTGTGGCGACTTTATGGGTAATGGAATACCTTCAAAGGAGTGCAACAAAATTTTTATTGAGGAAATGAGTTCCCCATCATTGATGATAGCATGGGGACAACTGAAACAAGAAAAAAGACCCTTAAGGAAGTGAACGACCACTCGATGGTCATTGGTCTTAGTAACGGCTGCCTCAACTCACTTCGAAATATAATCCACAGCCACGAATATGTACATATTCCTGTGAAAAGGATTGAAAAGACCTATAAAATCAATCCCCTAAACATCAAAAAGCTCAACCACTAAAATCAGGCTCAAAGGCATCATGTCACGCCAAGAGATGTTCCTGGTCTGTTGACATCGTGAACATGATTGACAAAACTCGTCAGCATCTTAAAAAAGTGTTGACCAAAAGAAGTCACTTTGAAATACCTTGTCTGCAGTTTTCTTTCCACTGAAGTGACCACCACATTCTAAGATATGAAAAAATTCAAAAATGTTGTGATATTCACTTTCAGGGACACAACGCCGAATGATCGAGTCTAGGCCTATTTTAAATAGATCCAGGTCTTCTCATATGTACTGGCGCACTTAGGAGAAGAACCTATTTTTCTCCCTCTGTGTCCAATCATGGGGAATAACTCCCATGGCTAAGTAATTAGAAATCGTGGCAAACCATGGGAACTAGGAAGATACGATAAAAAGTTGCTAATTGGGAAAGGAATCTTGAACTGGACAAACATCGGTAGATCCCTTAACTAGATAACGAGACAATTGATTAGCTACATGGTTCTATGTCCCCTTTCGATCCCTGATTTCATAATCAAACTCCAGTAAGAGCAATATCCACCTAATCAACCTAGGTTTGGTATATTTCTTGGTGAGAAGGTATCGCAACGCGGCATGGTCAGAATACACAATGACATTTGACCTTAAGAGATACGAGCGAAATTTGTCAAGGGCGAAAACTACAGCTAGAAGCTCTTTCTTAGTGGTGGTATAATTCAACTTGAAGAGTCTTACTAGCATAGTAGATCACATGAGGTAATTTGTCCACCTGTTGACCCAACACAGCCCCTACAACATAATTCAATGCGTCACACATGATCTTAAAGGAGAGGAGTGGCTACAGTATAGAAGTAGAAGAGAGAACCGTCCTAGGAGTTTCAAATGCAGTGGGGCAATCTTTATCCAACTCAAAAGGTGCATCCTTTATTAACAAGTTGGTTAGGGTTCAAGAAATTTTACTAAAGTCTTTGATGAATCGTCGGTAGAAACCGGTGTGCCCTAGGAATGACCTCACTTGTTTGACAGAAGTCGGGGGCAAAAGTTTGGAAATTAGCTCTACCTTAGCCCTATCAACTTCAATCCCCTTAGCGGAGATAATATGGCCCAGCACTATGCCCTCTTAAACCATAAAATGGCTCTTCTCATGGCTTAGCACCAAGTTTGTGTCCACATATTTTTCAAGAACTTTGGACAGGTTGTCCAAACATGCATCAAAGGAGGATCCAAATATGGAGAAATCATCCATGAATACCTCAAGAAATTTTTCAACCATGTCTGAAAAGATGGCTAGCATGTACCTTTGAAAGGTTTCTAGCGCATTACATAGCCCAAAAGGCATCCTCCTATAGACAAAGGTGTTCAATGGGTAGGTGAAAATAGTCTTCTCCTGATCATCCGGGTGGACTACAAATTGATTTTATCCATAATATCCATCCAGGAAGCAATAGAAATTTTGCCCTGCTAGCCTCTCTAGTATTTAATCAATGAATGGTAATGGGAAGTAATCTTTCCAGGCATGGTTATTAAGTTTCCTATAATCAATGCATACCCACCACCCTCTAGTGACATGAGTGGAGATACCTTCACCTTTATCATTCTTAACAATTGTGATCCCAAAATTATTAGGGACTACTTTCATAGGGCTCACAAACTCACTGTCAAAGATAAGAAAAGTGATCCCAGCATCTAAGAGTTTGACCACTTCCTTCAAAACCACCTCCTTCATGTTGGGGTTTAGCCTCTGTTGCATCTCATGAATGGGCTCAGAATTAGTCTTTAGGTGAATTAGATGCATGCAAATGGATGGATCTATACACCTAAGGTCTTCCACTGACCACCCTATTACTCTCATATGTTTTTTTTTTTAACACGAATGAGCCAAGACCCCTGCGAATTATCAAAGCTGGATGCGACGATAATGGGTAGGGTCTCTTGGGGGCCTAAGAAGACATACTTTAGAGAAGTTGGTAGAGGCTTCGACTCAAGTGATGGTGGGAACTCAATGGATGTACTTTCCAAAATGCTAGAGAGAGTAGGAAGATTTTCAAACTAAGCTTTCCAGGGCCTTTTTTCTAGGTTAGAGGTCGATTTACTAATAGCGTGGATGAGGGTAGATGGATCTTCTATTCTTGACATAGAAGGCTCGTCAAAGGGAGGCTTAGTCCCAAGGGGATCACTCAAAAGAGTCCAAAGAGCGTCTTTCCCGACACCCTCATTCACCATGTCTACATCCACGAAGGGAATGTCATTAGGTGGGTATTGGGGGTTGTGGAACACATTCAGCCGGAGCTGCATGTTGCCAAAGGATATGTCCATAAAATTGGTCCTACATTGGATGTAAGCATTAGCCATGGCTAGAAAAGGTCAACCCAGAAGGATCGGGACCGATTGCTGCGATGGATTGATAGGTTCCATATCTAAGACAAGAAAATTAATAGGGTAAAGAACTTATTGACCTTTACTATGACATCCTCAATAACACCTGGGAGCTTTTTGACAGATTGATCGGTGAAACGCAAGGTGATCGGTGTAGGCTGCAATTTGCCTAAGCCAATTTTATTATAGACCTAGTAGGGAAGTATGTTCACACTCACTCCTATATCTAAAAGGACCCTATCGATGGTGCAATCACAAATTACACATAAGATGGTGGCAACGCCAGGGTCCTTAAGTTTGGGGGGAGTATAACGTAGAAGAATTGAGCTGACATTCTCGATGATTTGACTCTTTTGTTTAGATGCACCTTAGATTTACACTTTTGAGTGCATAGATCCTCGAGAAACTTAGCATAAATAGGCACTTTCTTGAAAGCATCTAAAGAGGAAGGTTGATTTTTTCCTACTTGAGGGTATCCATCTTGACTCCTCAATTTTCTCCTTCTTAGGCTTAGCATGTGCCTAAAGGCCTGCGGATATGGTACTAGAGGGACATAAGAACGTCTATAAGGGGTATAATGTGGCCTTGCTCCTTCAGCAGAGGGTGTGGAAACCTAGGGATTTCTCACCTAGTTATAGGAAAAGGGGATGTAAGATTCAACATTAGGTTCTAACCCATCTTCTCTTTATCCTTACCCTTACTTGACTTCCCACCTACCCCATTGTTTACTACCCTACCACTTCGAAGATGATCACCGCTTGGGACTGCTTGTGATATGATGAAGCGCCAACATCCGGTTCACATTCTACCCCATACTGACCTTTATGGTGAACTAGAGGCTGCTTTGGCAATGTACTCTCATTTCTTTGACTCACTAAAGTAGCTAGTTGGCCCATGGAGTCTTCTAGCTTAGCAAAAGACTGGGAGTGAGAGTGGAGTAATTGCCTATCCACTTGGTTATTAGCCTCAATGCCCTTGAGGGCTCTCAACACCATCTCCTGAAAAGATTTGTCATATTGGGGTTGATGAGGAGATGGATGTTGGTACAATAAAGGTCTAGGGGTAGACATGGGAGGATTTGAGGTATTTTGGAATGGGCGGAGAGATGGAGTAGTGGGTGATATTTGAGGCATTTGCGATTATGCGCTTAAACTACGTAATTAGGCATCTTAATCCAGTCATTAGGGCTTACATTTTTAATTAAATGCCTAATTACCCTCAATATTTTAACAAAGTGCCCTATTTACAATTTCTTAGTTTTATTGAGTAATTTATGAATTTTTGGCATTTTTTATCGCAGGGAAGTTCCCGGGAGCCAAAATCGGCATCAATTCGCAATTTTTACATAACTTTCTCATACGAGCTCGGATTGAGACAATTTGAATTTCTAGAGAAAGACAATTTGAATTTCTAAAGTTACTAGTGCACTCTCCTTTCTCAACAAGCCCTAAGGCAAAGAGTACACCTCGCCCAATTATAACATGTTCTATTAACATAAATACTTCTAATAACATAATACATTATTCTTTCTGCCATTACTCAACCATTCACATCTATTCATGTTCATAACTTAAACATTGCATTGCATTCCACTTTAAGTGACTCTTTCCATTTATAACATTCATATTTCAATCCATTATCATTTCATTGTCATTTCATTGCATTTTCATTTCTTTCATTCATACTACAGCTGGTCTTTAGCCGTTATCAATCAGTTTGTAGTTCCTTTTAGCTGTCATCAGTTAGTTTACATAGAAATGTGTTAAAATCTGCTAACACGACTCTTTTCAGCTGTCTTACATTAACATGGTTGCATTAACATACACAAGCAGCGTAGTTCATTCCATATTTTATTCTTAATGCTTTCCTTACATAGCCAGCATCTCATACATTTAACATATATTTGCACAAAAATTTCATGTACTCATGGCACACAATTTAATAATAAAATTCATACATATTCCTTGTAAAATAAGTCAACCCACATTTAGTATTTAAATACTGAAAATATAATTTCTATTTCTTACATAATTTCCCAGAAAATACCTTTCACTTTCATCAGTTCATTTTCACATATACATAGCTAAATAAATGGTCCTAGGCTTAGAAAACATAGTTTACATGGTTGACATTTTAATAATCCACACCAAAACATATACATAAATATAACATAATTTATTACCTTTAATTTCATAAAATCTTATTTAAAATACAATATCCCCTTACCTGATTTCTGAACTACGCCAGCAGGATTGCCGAACTGATACTCACGGCGTTCACTTGGACCCTAAATCAAGAATTCTAATTTAATTAAATAAACCCCAACTGATTCAAATCTTAGGAAAAATACTTATTTAATACTTCTTAGGTTCCAAATAACAATATTTGTTAAGAAATTCCCAAAATAACTCACTTACCTTGATTTTGGGATGTTTCACAAACCTCTCAAACCAACGATCAATTCCTATAGCCTTGCAAAGAATGATCCTACGAACCTCGTGGTGGTTTTGGATTGTCAAACTGGGTCAAATCTAGCTCGAAATCGAAGAGAGAAGGCCGAGGGTCCATTTTTTAGAGAGAGAGAAAGAAAAATCCAGAAGTTTCTCGCTGAAAATAAAAGAAACTCTATTTATAGGCAGGGCTTCGTCAACGAGACACGTGGATTCGTTGACAAACCACTGAAGAGATTTCATCGAAGAGAAGATACATTCGTCGATAAAATTCAGAGTTTAAAATTACACTCTCGGAATTCCTTCGTCGACGAGGAACTAGAGTTCATCCACGATCTCTAGATGGACACTCATCGACAAAGACAGAACATTCATCAATGAGGCCTGCTATTGCTTCTCCAATTTCTTTCCTTTCTTCCTTATTATCCTTTTCATTTATTATATTTTCCAATTATTTATAGTTTTAACTTTCGGGTCATTACATTCTCCCCTCCTTAAGAAATTTTGTCCTCGAAATTTTGGTAACTAATCATCCTTTCACTCTATTTGAATTCATTTGCTAAGTACAACTATAAGAACTCAACATACATATCATCATATAAATCATTCAATCATTCTTCATTAAATTAAATCGAATAAAAATCCAAAATCTCCATATAAGGATCAATCTCACGGTTACGAAACATCACCATTGATGGATTTGCCGTGGTTTTTTTAAATCGTCAACTGAATCAAAAAAATCACATAAGTCCGCTAAGGGATTTGTTCCTTCAAGCTATAAGACAAAATCCTATACTTCCCTACACCATACCTACTTCTCAACACCTAACCTACTCATCTCCTATTTTTCATCCTAACTCATTCCTATACTCTGGTATAAATCATCCCCAAAATCATTGCTCTGATACCATAATGTAATGCCCTGAACCCTTAAACCCGAGTCCGATGCGTTATACCTGGTAAAATCCTGATAATCCATAAATCAACATATACGTAGCGGAAAACATAACATAATCTCCATATAAATATATTACCATAGTTTACTATTCTATATATAATCCATATTAACCATCCATCACCTGCATTTCCATATTTACATACCTCCAAAAAATCAATCCACAAAATTAGTATTCACAATCATTCCTTCCTCAACAGATTGAAAACATAAAACATAAAACATAAACTTAAACTTTATACAGCCCAACAGTATATAAAAAATATACCCTTTCTCTTTATAACCCTCAAAATGTTATAAACCCTCAAGCTCTCTAAGCTCGACCTCGAGTATGTTAAAATAGTGTGTGGCTAACATGAGATTTATAAATATCATTTTAACAACATTTGAAAAACGTTATCATAAACACTTAAATCATTCTCTGAACCTAATCAATCACATGCAAAAGATTTATCGCACGAGATTGCCTAAGGATAGGGGTGATTACCCGCCTAAAGAAGTAGCACCCCTCTGCTCTGATACTTAGGCAACCCAAAGGTCACTACTAAAGCATACCAGGGCACTCACCTTACTCAGTAAGCCCACAAGTATTAGATTGATCTCATACTCACACAGTTCAAAACAAAATTTACCGGCGAAGGCCCCAAGGATAAGGAAATCTACCCACCCATACAAGTAGGTTCCTTCCACCCTAGTACGTTATGCAACTACTGCCACATCTGAAGTTACTAGCGTACTCGCCTTTCTCAACAAGCCCTCAGGCAAAGAGTACGCCTCGCCCAATTATAACATATTCTATTAGCATAAATACTTCTAATAACATAATACATTATTCTTTCTATCATTACTCAACCATTCACATCTATTCATGTTCATAACTTAAACATTGCATTGCATTCCACTTTAAGTGAGTCTTTCCATTTATAACGTTCACATTTCACACTTCATTCCATTATCATTTCATTGCATTTTCATTTCTTTCATTTGTACTACAATTGGTCTTTAGCCATCATCAGTTAGTCTACAGCTCCTTTTAGCTATCATCAGTTAGTCTACATAAAAATGTGCTAGAATCTGCTAACACGACTCCTTTCATCTGTCTTACATTTACATGGTTGCATTAACATACACAAGTAGCATAGTTCATTTCATATTTTATTCTTAATGCTTTCCTTACTTAGCCTGCATCTCATGCATTTAACATATATTTGCACAGAACTTACATGTACTCTTGCCACACAATTTAACAATAAAATTCATACATATTCCTTGTAAAATAAGTCAACCCACATTTAGCATTTAAATACTAAAAATATAATTTCTATTTCTTACATAATTTTCCAGAAAATACCTTTCACTTTCATCAGTTCATTTTCACATATACATAGCCAAATAAATGGTCCTAGGCTCAGAAAACATAGTTTACATGGTTGGCATTTTAATAATCCACACCAAAACATATACATAAATATAACATAATTTATTACCTTTAATTTCATAAAATATGATTAAATATACAATTTCCCCAAACCTAACTTCTGAACTACACTAGCAGGATCCCCGAACTGATACCCACGGCGTTCACTTAGACCCTAAATCATAAATTCTAGTGTAATTAAATAAACCCCAACGGACTCAAATCTTAGGGAAAATACTTATTTAATACTTCCTAGGCTCCAAATACCTTCGTCAACGAGGAACTAGAGTTCGTCCACAATCTCTAGAAGAACACTCATCGACGAAGACAGAACATTCATTGATGAGGCCTACTATTGCTTCTCCAATTTCTTTCCTTTCCCCCTAATTATCCTTTTCATTTATGTTAGAATTGGTGTATTCCCAAGAGGGAGGGGTGAATTGGAATTTTAAACTTTTCTCCTAGGTTTAGCTAATCAAACAACAGTATATTTGCAGCCTAGGGTCTTTTTATATAATTCCAAATGTGCAGATAATTTAAATCATGCACATCATTCACAGCACAACATACACATGCGATAAATAAATTACGGAAATGTAAAGAACACGCACATTATGTTATCGGGGTTCGGCCAACTGTGCCTACGTCCCCACCTCTAGCTCGCAAGTCAGAGGATTCCACTAATAGCTCACTTAAGGGTGGAGCGACACCATTTACAACCAAGTCAAATTAACACAGGACTAACCTCAACCTTAACCAGGTCAATTAGCGGGGCTGACCTCAACCTACACGCCTTAACAGGACGACGCACCTAGCTTTCCTAACCGGGTCTAAGCCAATCTGGGACTATTCCAGGGCTAGTCTCCCTCTTCAGGCCCGTGCCTGGATATACAACAAATGTGTATATAAATAGATGGTACAGTGATTGTGCTTTCATGTAAAGCATACAGGTACCCAAATGCGCTCAATAATATACACCACAATATGATTCAACATGTAAGCTCAATGTGGTCTAGATGGTTCAACTCTCAAAGTATTTTCTATCAGTGTAATGCGTACGTGAGAGTGTCAAACAAACAATCTTTATATCACAAGATATTCAACAAATAAGTTCACACAAAGATGTCATGTCTCTAGTATTTCAATCAGCAAGATAACTCAAGCATGTAAGTATTAAATTAATATATATGCTTGGTTTGCAAAAGATGTGTAATCTTTGTATTCAGCAAATAATATATGAGTGAATGAATATTGCTACAAAGACCACTATCACACAAACAAATATCTCTTCAAATGTATTTATCAATATTAAGCACACTAGATATTTGAAGATGATTTTGAAAAGATTTTGCAAACAAAATACTATACGATCTTCTCAGGATATTGCAATGAAGGTGCAAGTTTAGAAGATCTAACAAGGTCTTCTTAGGATAGACTTATCAACAAAGTCCCCTAAGAATCCTTAGGTTTTGCTCTCAAATAAAATCGTTCCAAGCAAAATAGAAGAAAGCAAACCTTTCCAAACAAACTCAATCCACTTACAAATGATGTAGACAATGATAGAAGGCAAGTATGAGTGAGTTGAGTAAGAAAATGAGTAGTATAGGGTTTTTATTTTTCAGAAAATTCTTCCCTAATCAAGGTGGATAATCTCCCTTAATTTTCTCAAATGAACTCATATAAATAGGCATGGGAGAAAATATGACCGTTGGGGACCTATTGGGCATTATTAGGAAAGTTTAATGATGTTTAAAGCATTTTAACCCTGTTTAAAAATATTAACTGTGGTAAAAAATCAGGGCAACCCGAGAGGTCCGGTCAACCAGAACAAGTTTGGTCGACCAAGTCTCATATGCTTCGGTCGACCAGGGGACTTTTGAACTTGGGGTCCAATTTGAAGACACCGAAAAAGTCTGGTGTCGGTCGACCGAAGGGAAAACCCTAAGGTCTTTCTAAGGTCCTTTCTCATCCATGGTTTGTTTGAGCTTACGTAGTAAATCATACATGTGATGTGTGAGCTTATTACAAACCAAATACCTACTTACTATTACAGACCAATTAAATATATTACAATGCTGAATTATAAATTGGTCTTCAAGCTTTGCTTGCTTTGTGCACATCTTGATCTTAACACTCTTAGTTCCTACACAAAACCTCAAACACTCATTAGATACAATGAGTATTTGTCATAATCAAAATCGGGTGTGATCAATAAGGTCAACAATTTATTATACTTCCCAATTATTTATAGTTTTAACTTTCGGGTCATTACAGAATGAAGCTCCCTGCCTCCCTCTGTCTCTCGGGCCTCTCTGTCTCTCTCTCTCTCTCTCTTCTTTTTTTTTTTTTTTTTTTTTATTGTTAAGTTGATCATTACTGCTTTTTTATTATTATTATTGAAGTTAGTTGAAAACCTAAATTTTGAATATTAATTAATTTGTTTTATTATCATTGCAGTTTGATTATTTTAAAAAAAGAATAAAATACAAAAAAAGAAAAAAATTGTTTTTGCCTTTGGGAAATTAAATTATTTGTTTTTTGTTCAAGATTTTTTTTTTTTTTTAACTCGACTTAGTTTAGGATCTTTTTTATTAAATCCCGTGTTTTTATTGTGTTCCATTATCATTTCGGTGTTAATTTTTCATTCAGTTTGTGCTTGCGTTCAAATTGTGATGCTTGATTCAATTTCGTAATTTTGTTAAAAGTTCATTTTTTTTATTGTCTGCGTATGTGTCTGATTGAGTTTTCATTCTTGCGTGTTTTAATTACGTGTTTAAAGTTACCGTTTTTAGTTCAATGCATGCTAGGATTAGGCTTTAATTTAAGTGTTCGTTTAATTTGTCAAAGTAAATCTGAAACAACCTTGAAAATCTTGAATCTGAACTGAATTCAGTAACCTATTATTTTTCGATTGGGAGAATGTAAAACTTGAGATTAAAACACATTCCCTGAGGAGACAATCTAAACCTTAGGCTGAATATTACACGACGTAACTCCTATGCTTGGGATAGCTTCCGAGCTGCTCATTTTTCTAGTAAGTCAAGTTTTTGGCGTCGTTGCCGAGGAATGTCGGTCTTAGTCTCAAATTAGCATTTTTCCCATCATTTTAATTAGTCTTATAAAAAAGAAAAAAAAAAGAAGAATAAAACAAAAAAAAGAAAAAAATTGAGTTTTTTAAAAAAAAAAATACACAAATTAATATGGCTGCACCTGTACCACGCATGATGATGGACTTTTTGTAGCTTCAATACACCACTGCACCATCTTCCACTGTTTTGCCTAATGAAGAGTTTAATTTCGTGATGCAGCGCAGGAGGACATCATTGCTACCCCAGTTCTACGGGATGAAATCTGAGTGCCCTCATCAACACTTGACAAAAATCGAGTTAACCTGCAATATGTTTTTCTCTCATGCTAGAATTGATAAATTTACTAGACTGCATTTATTTCTTACTTCATTGCATGATGGGGCACAAATGTGGTTTCATTCCTCGAGACCTCACTCTATCACTAATTGGGCTTATATGAAGTGCGAATTTCTACAGATGTTTTGTCCCCCATAGAGAACTTAATTTTTGTAAGAACAAATTATTTAGTTTGTGCTGCAGGGTGACAAGACATTTCAGGCTTGTTGGGAGCAATTCAAGGATCTGCTAAGTACTTGTTCACATCATGAGTTTGAATCATCGAGGTTAGTTAACTATTTTTATACTGCTCTTACCCCTGATTGCAAGAACTTTGTCCAGACCATGTGCAATGGAGAACCCTTTAGCAAGGATCCGGATCAGGTACTATCATTCTTTGATTACCTAACTGAAAGTGTCCCACAGTGGAATACACGATACAATCAGGCAGCCAAGATAGTACACCCTATCAGCACAATCCATGGTGGAGATACATATGAGCCAACATACTACTCACACAATCTTCCGCCTCAATATCAGCCACAATAGATCCCTCAAAGTTGTGCACTATCAGGACTCCTTGATGATAGCATAACACAGATGGCGAATATGCTCCAGTAGTTCATGCAAATTTAGATCAATCAGTATACTCAGCATACTCAGGACTTAAATTAATTTCGGGACACCATTAATGCGATGAGCACACAGTTGGATATTTTAGGGCATGGAACCTCACCCTAGTCCTCAAGAATACTAGCAGCAACAACAAATACATAATGATTCTTTTGAGACAGTGGAGGCTGCCAATACTTCGAGGAGTGGGAAGGAAGTTTCCCAACCTGAAATGCTCATTAACAGATAACCAGTTGTCCCGACAAAAGAAGTTACGACTAAAATAGATGAATTCAAAGAAAAATAAAAGGAAACAACCCTAGAAGTGGAGTAGTTAGTTAATGAGGAGGCTGATACTAATATGGAGTACGAACCTATGGTACCTCACCCTTAAAGCTTGGCAACTATGGAACATTCACCCTCGACTGAATTAAATGTCAAGGAGCCCAATGCTGAAGCAGATCCCTGCAGTGGTAAGATAATTGGTACACCCATTAAAGAGGGTGAGAAGAATGGTGAATGTCTAATTTTCAATGAACCAGGTAAAACTTTTAATGCTAATGTTTCTGAAGAACTAAAGGTAACTGTTCCAATAACTTTTCCTCAAACACTAGTTCGTAAAGAAGTAAATTTCCTAGAAAATATGCTGAATGAAGACCCTTTCTTGTTAAAACAAGAAAGTTGATCTACACGTGTATTGTCTGGTATTTTGATGAGTATTAATTCATTTGAGGCTGACTTTCGTGCAGGTATGAAGACTGATTCATTATGGCAGCTCAAATTTGGAGACCCGCTAGTGCAATTTATAGACTTGCACCCACTAGATGAAATTCCTTCAGAGCCTCCGCCAGACAACTGTGATGTTTTTCTTTCCCTTATTTTCCTTTTGTTTTACTTTATTTTATTCTTAGTTAATTTTCAGGTACATTTTCTTGCAATTCAGTTTCCCTTTTCCATTACTTCTCCACCCAAGTACGCCCTACTTTTCCCATGCACATTTTTTTTTATTTCCCCTATGCTTTCACATTGAGGACAATGTTCCATTTTAGTTGGGGGGTGAGCATTTACGTGTGACACTGTGCACATATACATACTGGGTTTTATATTTAAAAATAAAAAAAATCAAAAATCAAAAAAATCAAAAAGAGAAAGAAAGGAAGAGTAGTGAGGAATTACACTGAATTATGTCATGATTAACCCTGACTCATACCCTTCACATACTTGCATATAACCTAAGAATTACACACTTGAGTCATTTATGCGTAGTTTCTCTTTATATGACTTCATAACTCCATGAAGAATTGATTGGTAGTACACTCATGTTAATTTGGCTATATAATTTCTTGTATTTACACGACATCTCATGAGGCTGAATAGACACATTCATGTGATTCATCGCACTTAGGGTTTCCTATGACCACTGAGAGAACAACTGTGCTGACTATGACACCTTGTGAGATATCTTTGAGTTGTTATCTTCCTTTTGAGTGTTAACATTAAATCAGAGTTCATGGAACTCAGTTCTCTTTTCTAATGGACGATTCTTTGTACACAAGTCTCTGTTTTTGATTTGCTAATCTAGAGGTGACATCTAGTGGAGAGATAGAAACTTAGGTCTTGTAGCCTACTCAAGATGTGAAGGCTGAGCCACCCCTAGAAATAGACTTAGTTCATGGACTACTATTTGAGCTTAATTTCCATTGATGGTATGAAGATAATAAAAGAAGTGTAATGATTGTCCGAATTGATCAAGAAAAGACAGAAAATGAAGAATGAGTAGAAGAGAGAATAAGAAATAAAAATGCACATGAAATGAAATGCTAATGTCTGTTCCACAGAAATACCACAAAAATTCAAGGAAACGACACATGTTCTCCACATACGAAGATTCTTCAATCGGTTAATGTCTTAGATGTATTCACGACAAGTTTGTGAATAAGTTGATCTAGGGTTGTCTCGGTTGGATATGGTGAGTAGGTGAGAAGATGCTAGGGTAAAAGACCCGACACCTCATAGATAGGCTAGATCCTTCTTAAACTAGTCAACTCCATATACTTAGCATTTGTTCCTTTCAATATGTGGAATGTTTGATCGCGACACTCCTCCTCACATATGACGAGTGAACCTATTATTTTTTAGTGTTTTTGAGGGTATACCAATTAGGCCGAGTCAGAGCGACCGTTCTGTAGGTTTTCACTGGCATCCTGGGTGTACTAAGTCACACACATCACACACACCTCGAGAGTTTACCTGTTTATACACAAACTTATATGACCGCATTAACTCTGAATTGTACCGCTGGTTAACTTCATGTGAGTATACTGATCTTATTGCTATATACACGATGAAAACTACATGAGTGACATGCTTCGGAGTTGTGTGCATTGAATATGAACGAGCCTGTGTGAAATTTAGTTATATTCTTGTATGTGAAACGGTATGGTTGTGTCGCATGTGCATTAATTTCATGTTCGCTAGAGTTCATAGTTGTGGGCACCACCCTGAAATTCATTCACATTATTTGCTAGAAACTAGCAAAACGTTAGTTGGGGGGTGTGATTATGCGCTTAAACTGCATAATTAGGCATCTTAATCCGATCATTAGGGCTTATATTTTTAATTAAATACCTAATTACCCTCAATATTTTAACAAAGTGCCCTATTTATAATTTCTGAGTTTTATTGAGTAATTTTTGAATTTTTGGCATTTTTTATCGCAGGAAAATTCTCGGGAGCCAAAATCAGCATCAGTTCGTAACTCACGCATAACTTTCCTATCTGAGCTCCGATCGAGATGATTTGAATTTTTGGAGAAATACAAGAAGATTATCTACAACTTCCATGTTTTGAGCTCCCTCTCTTCCCTTGCTTCTCTACTCTCCCTCTCTTCCCCTGTTTCTCTACTCTCTCTCTCTCTCTCTCTCCCCCCTCTCTCTCCCTCTCTCTCTCTCTCTCTCTCTCATTCTCTCATCCTCCCTTAGCCTCTTAGTTCTCTCCCTTAATCCTTCACTCCCTTGGCTTCCCCTCTCTCTCTCCTTCAGTCTATCCCCCCTCTGCAAATCCACCTTTCAGCTATTGCAGCTGACCAAAGACACTTCTACAAATACCTAGCACAGCTCCTCTGTCTCCATCTTCACCAACTGCTGAGGAGTTCTTCCCTGCTGCACCAGAGTCTTAACAGCCACCATCCTCTGTCTCTCACAGCACAGATCAGATCTCTTCTCCAAGCCCAGCCGAGACACCTGCAGTCAAGCATCTCTTCACCAACATAGCCACACTCCAGCCACCATTCGAAGTCACCAGAAGCTGCAGCACAGACCGAAGCTCCCTACCTCTCTCTCTCTCTCTCTCTCTCTCTCTCTCTCTCTCTCTCTCTCTCTCTCTCTCTCTCTCTCTTCTTTTCTTTTGTTTTCTTTTATTGCTAAGTTAATCATTATTGTTTATTATTATTATTATTATTATTATTATAATTATTAAAGTTAGTTAAAAACCTGAATTTTGAATATTAATTAATTTGTTTTATTATCATTGCAGTTTGATTATTTAAAAAAAGAATAAAATACAAAAAAAGAAAAAAATTGTTTTTGCCTTTGGGAAATTAAATTAGTTGTTTTTTGTTCAAGATTTTTTTTTTAAAACTCGACTTAGCTTAGGGTCTATTTTATTTAATCTCGTGCTTTTATCTTGTTCCATCATCGTTTGAGTGTTAATTTTTTGTTCAGTTCGTGTTTGCGTTCAAATTGTGATGCTTGATTCAATTTCGTAATTTTGTTAAAGGTTCGTCTTTTTTTATTGTTTGCGTATGTGTCTGATTGAGTTTTCATTCTTGCATGTTTTAATTACATGTATTAAAGTTACCGTCTTTAGTTTAGTGCATGCTAGGATTAGGGTTTGAATTAAGTGTTCATTTAATTTGTCAAAGTAAATCTGAAACAACCTTAAAAATCTCGAATCTGAACTGAGTTCAGTAACCTTTTATTTTTCGACTGGGAGAACGTAAAATTTGAGATTAAAATGCATTCCCTGAGGAAATGGTCTAGCCCTTGGGCTGAATATTACATGACGTAACTCCTATACTTGGGATAGCTTCCGAACTACTCATTTTTCAAGTGAGTCAGTTTGAAATTGGAAACCAGAAGCTTGTGGCCTCTAGGAAAATATAGGATGCTGTTTCCACCCATAATTGTACGTGTTTGAGTATGGGTCATTAGACGGCCTATCGTACCAGTAATAGGTAGCCTTGACTTCTTCCTACACAAGTTCAGGCTAGGAAGGCCCAGGGGGCAATTGTAACAAGAGTGGGAAGGATCAGCACAAATGGCATATGCCTCAACACGCGCCATCAACTGTGGTTGCTAACTTAAGGACAGGAACTGGTCTAGCTTTTTAACTATCGTGTGCCGAGTGGCGGCAAGGTCATGGATTGTGGCCAACTTATGAACTCCCATAGATTTGGAAGTGGAAGGTTTGGAGGGTCAAAGAGCAGCAACAGTATACTGCTGAGAATTCTCGATGAGATTCTTAAAAAGAACCCAAGCCTCATTCTCGTGTTTAGTGAGGATACCTCCACAAGACACATCTACCATTGTCCTATCTCTCTCATCCAACCCTTCATAGAAGTGTTGAACCAATTTCCACTTAGGGACTTGATGGTGTAAGCATTTACGTAATAGGTCCATAAAGTGATTCCAGCTCTCGAAAAATAGTTCCTCATCCAATTGTGAGAAACTAGTGATGGCTGTCCGAAGCTGATTAGTCTTTACAATTGGAAAGTATTTTTTCAAGAATTCATTCTGCATGGTGGTCTAAGTGGTCACCCAGTTCGGCTTTAAGGATGCCAGCCAATATTTGGCCTTATCCTTTAGAGAGAACGAGAACAGCCTTAAGCAGAGGGCATCATCATCAAAATTATGTATTCAGATGGTGAAACATATCTCGAGAAATTCATCCAGATGCTTATAAGGACTTTCATTAGAATTCCCAAAGAAATTGGGAAGCATCGAGATGACAGAGGTCTTGATTACAAATTCTGCCGCTTGGACATCCAAATATCGGATGCAAGACGAGGTGTAGGTATTGGGTACAAAGTAGTCCCAAGTGGTTGCTCTGCCACCACAGGTTGGTGGGGAGTTTAGGTTCTTGATTTTGAATAGTGGGAACTGGATTACGTTTGTCTATTGCTTTGGGTTGGAACAACTCAACAAACTTAGGATTAGAGGTGGGCTTCCTAATGGACCTACGGGATCTCTCAATCTCATGGTCCAAATGCACTAGCTCAAGATCTAGAGAACGCAAACCCAGCATACACAAATAAAGCACACATAATCAAGAAATTAATAAATAAAAACAAAAATAAAATAAAAATAAAGAAAAGCAAAGCAATAATACGCTAAACTAGAACTTGGCTAGTAACTGTAACCTAGTCCCCGACAATGGCGCCAAATTTTGGTAGGCTTGCCAAGGTTTGGGTCCTTAACGACCAAAAATAATATTTATAAAACATAACTAATCCCAAGTTTTGTAGAAAGTGTGGAAAGTCAAGTATCGATCCACAGGGACTCAAGTGCAGTTATCAACCACTTCCAATCTAGTTTATTATAGCTTTGCATAAAAAGAGTATATAAAGGTGGGTTTTTTCTAACAATCTAATGAAAGCATGTAAAATCTAAATTAACTCTACTTATACAAAGTAGTGCTTAATTATAAATCAGACTTAGGATGTCGTGCGTGTAAACTCCGTTCGGTCTGCTATCCGTATTAAGCTAAACAGTGAAAAGAACCATTCGAGGGCATAGGGTAGCAAGGGTGCACCAATCATACGGAGCTCATTCGGGAACTAAAGTATACCCTATCTCAATGACCAGGCAAAACATTTTTAGTATCTGTAGCCTACTACGTATATCTAACTGAATCGGTCGTAGTGCTATCCTATCTCTAAGACTTCATCATAATCAAAGCGATAAAGGAAAGTAGTAAATGAAAGCAATTAAATCAAAGAAAGTAAATGTAAAGCATGCAAAAGATCACTCTATTGCAATTAAAATGTCTATCACTAACGTCATGAAATAAAATGGAAGACCAGGAATGTCGTAAATCTAATCTAAGTCTAATTTACTTTGACTCTCAATGATGTCTTAAGTCTGTCACTAACCCAAGAGAGGCCAAAAGGGAACCCAAAGAACATTTTCGAAGCGAATATTTATACCCAATAGGGTTTACAAGGTTTAAATTTCAAAATAGGAAAGTTTGCAGCAAATCTCACTCAAAAGATCGACACTATCGACCTGGTCACACCCCTATTTTCCCTTGGTCACGCCCTGGTCAAGGCTCATGGGAAATTAGGGATTTAAATCCTCAGCATCATCGACTAAGTCATGCCAATGGTTTTTGCTGGTCAATTGATGGTCAAAACTTGAAGGATCTCAATCTTTAGGAAATCTCAAGAACTCACCATAGTCACCCCTCAAGGTCTCTTGATTGAACACTTCGTCGTGACTCCCAAAATTTCTTAGCTCAATCAACTTCAGTGTCTTGACTTAGTTGCCCTCAAGGATCACTTGGTCAAACCTCATAGCATTTCATCTTCAACATAAACCTTGGAATCTTTAGCATGTGACTTGGTCGTCCCTTGTGTTGATGATCGCACCACATGGTTGAACATAGTCTTCTTCTCTTTTGATGTGTGTTGAGGCTTTAGGAGCTTGGCTAAACATCTGATTTGGCTTTGTGTACTCCAATTTCTCATTTGGATTCTCGTAATGCCTAACTCCTTGGTTTTAACCTATATTTTCTGAAACATGAATAAACCTTGCATAACTCCGAACTATGTTGACAAAGGGTTACCTACAAGATAAATAAGTATAACAAACGCAATTGAAGGCCTAAAATAATGCATTTAAAGGACTCATTAGCTATGGATACTGAAAAGGTTTTCCGTGATCACTGAGATAGGGTAGACTCCGGTTCCCGATCGTGCTTCGGATGATTGGTGCATCCTTGCTACCCTATGCCCTAGAATGGCTCCTTTCACCGTCTAGCCTAATATGGCTAACTGACCGAATGTAGTTTACACACACGACATTCTAAGTCAAATTCATGACTGAGTACTGCTTTGTAGGAGTAGAGTTAAAGTAGAATTTACATGCTTTGAGTAGGTTGTTAGAAAACCCCATCAAAATCTCTTATTTTCACTTTCTTTTACACAAAGCTTTAATAAACTATATTGGAAGTGGTTCATAATTGCACTTCAGTCCCTATGGATTGACACCCGACTTTTTGACTTTCCACGCAACTTGGGATTAGTTAGGTTTTATAAAATGTATTTTTGGTAGTTGAGGACCCAAGCCTTGGCGAGCCTACCGAAATCCATCTTGTTGTGTGCTTTGATGATGTACTGTGCTTTGGCACACATTCACCTTTTCTTTTCTTTTCTTAGTATTTTTTTTTTCTAATATCACACCATGCTTTTGTTGGTCATACCAATGCTTGTAATGCTCGATATACATTGTACTGCCTTTACTATTAATGGAAAATACATGGTGCTTTTGTTGGACTTGTCTTTTGTGCTTCAGTGTATATATGCATGCTATTTCTGGAATTTATGTGTTTGTTACTGACACGGGTACACTTATTGATTTCATAGCACCCTGTAGTGTTTCCTCCCTTGCATTCCAGGTTCTTTCTTTCCACACTTCAACAAAGATACTAAAGTTTTAAGTTGGGGGTAGGGGGTAGAAAAACACTACACGACACATTTCAAGCACAAAAGTGGCACTTATCAAAAAATTTTAGTGAATAGTACTTGCTTCATGCCATGATAACATCTATTATGCCCTTTACATATTTCTTTATCACCTACATGTACATACTTAGGCTCATCATCTAAATGACTTTATTATGATCATCTAATGAAGTAGTGAGTTGCTTGTGCGTAGTTTTACACAATATAGCCAATATACGATATTGCTATCCTAGGAGGGTTGACTAATGATTCTTTCATTTTAATACTATTGTGTAAGCTCTTGTATTCACATGGTACTTCGCAAGGTTAGGACGCACTTTCAATTGATTCGTAACACTTAGTATTCCTTAAGAACACTGAAAGAACAAACGTGGCAACTATGACACCTTGTGAGCTACTATTGAGCCTTTCATTTTTCATGAGTTTTTGACGTCAAACTCTAAGTTCACATAACTCAACTTTTCTTTTTCAGATTTTCCTTGCATGCTAGTCTCGGTTTTTGCATTTTCTAGTCTCGATTTTCCTTTTCTTGCTTCATAGAAACTTTAATTTGGGGTTGGACATTTTATTTCAAGACTTTATGGACTCATGGATTGAAGACTAAGATATTTATTCTTGAATACTATTAGGTGCATGAAAACCCAAGTGAAGATGTTGAAGCAAGATCAAGCCCCAAGACCCATGTGTGCCCTACACGGTTTTATGCTCCAAAGGCTACATAGTTTTAGCCTCCTTTTGGCACATGTTTGAATCTCAAATTTGAATTGTAATAGTGCATAACAACTAAGCTTGAGTTGTGTGTCTATTAGTTGGAGTTCCTTGTCTTTTCATGAGTACTAATTGTGTTAGGTTGTCTTCTAGTGTAAGAGTTGTTAAGAGTGTTCAGTGCTTTGTCTCCCATGCTAGTTGTTATAGCCTTTCTCATTGTAGAACTCTAATTAGTCTATGGTTGAATATTAAAAAAACCAAAAAAAAAAAAAAAAACTCCATTGTTGAAGCTTGAAGCTCTGTCCAATCCTATGATTATGTAGTGTGAGGCTACACTATTCTCACTAGAGATCAAGTAGTGAGAGACCACTCTATCCATCACCCCCTCCTCCCTCTCTCCCCCACACGACCTCCCCCTCTAAACACCCACATGGCATCCTATCCATACCCACTTTCATCTTTGTGTTTCAAAGCCTGATTGAAGGACTTCTGGCATGGTCTAAGCTCGTGTTGAATAAGGTCAAATCATCCAATGATTCACTTAGGTAAACTAGTTACTTTTTCTTGAATCCTTGCTTCATTGTGCGAGCCATTGCTTGAAACCTAGCATTCCATCTTTAGAATAGTCACTTGAATCCCTCGATTTCAATATTGTCACTTGCTAATGTCAATCATAAGAATATTAAGATATTAACTTAGAACTTGCATTTTTTAATTTTTTGAAAATAACATCTTTCCGCATAAAACTTGATTCCTTGATAAAGGAACACTTGGGACTTGATTTCTGGATAAAATCATACACTTTTACAAAAATCTTACAACAAGTGAATCGTCGCATAATTTATGATGTTTGTGTTTGGTTGATTGAATTCTTGAATCAAAGTGTTCATGTGTATGTGCTTACTTGAGGGTTGACTGTAGGACTAGACCAACCATACCCGTCCTACATCAAGTCTCCAAAGCAACTATACAAAAGATTTGATTCCTATATGATTAGGATAGGCTACAGAAAATGCGAGTATGACTGTCGTGTTTATATGAAGAAGCTTTATGATGGTTCTCTTATTTTCTTATTATTATATGTCAATGACATGTTAATAGCTGCAAAGGATTTAATTGAGGTAAATCAGTTAAAGGATTTGTTGCATAAAGATTTTGACATAAAGAATCTTGGTCTAGCCAAGAAAATACTTTGGATGGAGATTCACTAGGATAGAACTTCAGGGAGGTTGTAGTTATCTCAGGACAGTTATGTCATGAAAGTGTTGGAAAGGTTCAGCATGGCTGATGCTAAACCATTATGTGCACCTCTAGCATGTCACTTTAAATTGTCTACTGTTGAATGCCCAAGTACGGATGATGATATCAGAGACATGTCAAAGGTCCCTTATGCTAGCATCGTGGGGAGTTTAATGTATGCCATGGTGTGTACAATACCAGACTTGGCACATGCAGTGAGTGTGGTGAGTAACTTTCCCTTTAATCTAGGTAGATAGCACTAGGAAGCCGTCAAATGGATTTTCAGATACTTACGAGGAACTTCTAGTTATGGCATCTTATTCGGCAAGCAATAGGATAGTCCTTCATTTTTGGGGATTGTTGATGTTGATTATGCAAGGGATATGGATGATAGAAGGTCTACAACGGGTTATGTCTTTACCATTGTGGGAGGACCTATATGTTGGAGGTCCATGGTACAATCCTTGGTGACATTTTCTATAACTGAATATGAATACATGGCAGTTGCCGAATGGTAGGCTCTCCAAGGCTTGGGTACTTAACTACCAAAGATAAAATTTATAAAACCTAACTAACCCCAAGTTCAATAGAATAATGAGTAAGTTGGGCGTCGATCCTCAGAGACTCTAGCGCAGCAGTTAACCAATTTTATCTAGTTTACTACGCTTGAACAACATGTAAAGAGTGAATTTTGGTTTTTCTATTAAACTACAAAAGCAATTAAATTAAATTAAAGTACTTATGGAAAAGCCTAGGTCTTTAATGAGCAATAACTAGGTTCGATCAATTGTCCATACTAGGGTTTCAAAGATAGGTAATTCACTCGAGTAGCATAAGATAGCCAGGTTCGCACCAATCGTGTGGAGCATGATTGGGATAAAGAGGTATACCCTATCTAGCGGACATGAAATCCTTTTTTTAACGTAATCCGCTCAAGTGGCATACGGTAGTCAGGTTCACACCAATCGTCTGTAGCACAATTGGGAGAATGGGGAATACCCTATCTAGTGAACACAGATTCCCTTTAAACAACCGAGCCCTATTATGCACAATTGACTAAATCCTAGCTATGTTGTTCTAGCCAAGGGTTTCATCACAACCAGAGAATCAAACTAATTAGCTACTCATGGTGCACAAAATTAAAGACAGCGTATTTAAATATGAAATTGAAAGCATAACTTATATTGAAATTTGGAATTGAAATACAAAGCAAGAACAAACGGAATTGAACTTCATAACTTGAAATTAAACAAAGAAGTAAATTGACAATTGAATTGAAATATAATCTAAATGGCACCCAACGGCACTTACGATTTGTCATAGGACCAAAGAGGAACCAAAGGGGAACCCTAATCACCTATTCAGAGTTTAATTTTATACCTTGTAAGGTTTAAACAGGATTGAATTCAAATCGGGAAAGTTTCACCCAAAATCTCACACAGTAGATTTTTAAGCTCGATAACAGTTGACCTAGTCACACCCCAAGTTCTCATGGTTGTGCCCTGGTCGAGACACTCTAGAAAATCTTCAATTCATTCTTTGTTCAGCTAATGGCTTCATCAACCTAGTCACATGTCCAAGGTTCCCTGGTCGCGCCCTAGTCAAGTCATTTTGTGAATCTACTTGTTAGTCAGCACTTTGGAGTCTTCTAGCTGGACCTTGTCACCACTTGTGATTACTTGGTCACACCTCATGGTTGAATTGGGTTATGCTGCTTTTGGTGAATCAAAGCCTTGGAGACTTGGTAAAGCGATTGGTCAAGCCTTGTGCTTCCAAGTTGCTTCATTGGCTCCTTGCACTACTTAACTTCTCAGTTTAAGCTCCAATTTCCTGAAACATGTAACCCACCATGTGTAACTCCAAACGATGGTAAGAAGGGATAATTACAACATAAATAAGAACATCGCAAAGGTAAATGAGAGCCTAAAATAGCATATTTTAGGAACACATCACAACCCCTAACTTACACTTTTCTAGTCCTCGAGCAAAGAAAAACTATGAAAAAACTAAAAAAGAAAAACGACTTCCTAACTACCTCCTCTTTCGTGGGAAACACAATTGCATTTACTGTATGCAATAAGGCTTTGAACCCCTAGGTGGCCCTTAGGACTATACATAGTTTGGTGCGGTTCGATTTTGGCTAGAACCAAAAACCAAACAGAAATTTTTGGTTTTGGGATTTCCGAATCGAAACTGAAACTGAATTGAAATTATGCTTTAATTGAAAATCGAAAATGTGGCGGTTCGGTTGCAGTTTTTCAGTTTTAAACCGATTTGTTTTACAAATAAAAAAAATAATAACCTTTATTTTTCATAAAGTTGTTGAAAACTTGTTGAGCATTTTAATTTTTTATAGGGACTCATAATTTTAACAAAATAAAATCTATTGGGCACTTTTAACAAAAATAACCTTTATTTTTCATAAAGTTCTTAAAAATTTATTGACAATTTTTATTTTCTATAGTGGTTATATGGCTATATTGCATGCTATATTTTTACTAGCCATATATATATATATCTTATATAAATCAGTTTTTTGATTTTTTTTCGGTTCGGTTTCAACATAAAACTGAAACGGAAACCAAAACCAAACATTTTTATTTTTGAAAACGGCAACCAAAACCAAAAACTGAAAAATCAAACCGTTTATGGTTTCAGTTGGGTTTCGGTCCAGTTTTCAGTTTTTCGATAACTTTTGTACACCCCTAGTGGCCCTAGTGGATGATTTATAGTCTCATGAGGGTTTCTAGGTTAATTCCCACAAACACTTATCCCAATGAACATCAATTAAGTTCAAATAAGTAACACAACTATACCATATCACATACAGACATATAGCATCGCTACAAACATGCTCCTCTACAAATAACTCCATTATAAGGACAACTCCAAAGCAAATAATCTATACTTGCCTCAATAAGATGTAGCCATTAGGAAATCATAACCCTTAGAGAATCAACCAGTAATTCAAATTCAGAGTTATTATCATCATATAATTATCAGTACAAACAAGCATCATCACAAGGCATGTGTAAAGTGAAAGATTCATTTCACTCTGATAATCCTAGTACACCTACAGAATAGTTGTCTTGACTCAGCCTTGCCGGTAACTCTCAAAAACACTTACGAAAATGAGTTTACTCTCCTATGTGAGAAAAAACATGCGTGATCAAACATCTCATATACAATGAAGAAATGACTGAGAAAATGGAGTGAACTAGTCTCAAGAGAATGAAATCCAGCCTAATATCGAGGTGTCAGGTACTTCACCCTAGCACCTTCTCACCTACTCACCACATCCTGCCAAGGTCACCCTAGATCAACATATCACAAACTATGCATGAATCCACCCATATGCATCAGAGCACCCTAAGACGCTTGATACTTGCAGTAATGTCGTGTGTTGTGTCCCTAGCTTGGCCATTCTCTTTCTATTTTTCATTTTGTATTTGGACCAAGTATCTATGTCTTTTTCATCAATTTTCTTCTTTTTCTTTCTTTTTTGCTCATTAGTTTTCTTTTCTTTGTTTTTCATTTTCTTTCATGCCAGTAAGGACAACCAATACACTTTATATTATCTTCGTGCTGCTGATAGAGAACTAAACTTGGAAAGAAAGTTCATGAATTATGTTCATATCTAGGGTTGGCTCAATATTCACGTCTTGAGTAAGCTACAAGACCTAGGTTTATATCTCCCCACTAGGGATCACCTCTTGACTAGAAAATGCAAATTAGGAGACTAGCATAAAAAGAATATCCTGAGAAGAATGGCTGAGTTTCATGAACTCAGAGTTTATGTCAATTACTCTAAAAAAAAAAAGCGAAATGCTCAATAAAATCCTCACAAGGTGTCATAGTCACCACAGTTCTTCTCTTAATGCTCACAAGGGCATTTAAGTAAAACAAATCATGTGAAAGTGTGACTAAGCCTTGTAATATACTATGTAAATACCAAAACTTATATAACAACATTATAACTAATGAATTCATGATTAACTCTCATGAAGTTGCCAAAAGGAAAAACTGACTACACCTTATGAAACAATGCACAAACAACTCACTTCTTCATTAGTGATCATAGTCAAGCTACTAAACAGATATAGCATGAAGTTGTAACACAAATGTTATATAAAAGTGTGTAAAAAGCCTAGATTGTGATAACATGAATAATAGCATATAGTGTTTCACTAAAATTTTAAAAACATGTAATATTTGTGCCCTAAATGCAACGTGTAGTGCCTTCCTACCGCTACAACCCCCAACTTAAGACTTCAGTGTCCCCAATGAAGTAAAGCAAGAACACACCTAGAAGGCAGGGGAGGGAAGCACTGCATGGTGATGAGAAGCAAACCAAGTGTACCTGCACAAGAATGCACCCAGCATAAAACTAGAATACAAGAAAGAAAACATTGGTACACAAGGCACAAAGACAAAAATAAAGCCAAATCATAGATTAGGGCCATGTTCAATTTGATTTTAACATTCCCGACCAGGGTGCACCATATTGGTTCTAGTCGAGCCCATGGTCAATCCCCAACTTAGTGTGGAAAAGAAGCTGGCAACCAAGTCACACCAGAATGGTTTGATGGTCATGTGTTGGTCAACCTATTCGGTAAAAGCTATCACATTTCCCTAATTAAAGACCCTGAGAGAAGGACCTAGTCATACCTAGGGAAGCAATAGTTGCACCTTGGACTGAGACACTAACCTAAGACCTACTCTAAGGACTTTAGGCTCTAACATACCCTATAATGTACTATCTAAAGACTCAAAGACTAAAGAAAACAAGAAAAATAAGTGGGTTGCCTTGTAGAAGTGTTAAGTTTATCGTCTTCAGCCAGATATAATGAATGCTTATGCTGAACTCACCTGAGTTCGATACTAAGAAACTCCTCTACTAGTCCCTTACTAACTCTCTTCTCATATGCCCAAAGCATTCTCTCTAGGATAAAGGCCAAATCATAAATAGAAAAGATATGCTTATACGGATCCTCTAGACCTAAGAATGAGGGGTAATCAAGCTACAGCATAGCCTTAAAGGGATCCTTTAAATAATTGATGGGGAAACCTCCTCAACACTTTCGTCAATCATGTCCATGTCCACAGATTGGACATCATAGGATTGGTGTTGGGAGGTGTGAAGCACATTACACCAGAGCTTCATGTTGCCAAAGGATACATCCTTGATCTCAGTTTGACACTGAATACAAGCATTAGTTGTAGCTAATAATGGTCGACCTAAAAGGAGAGGGATTGGATTTTTGGCTGGGTTGGTAGGTTCCATATCTAAGACAGTGAAATCAACTACGTAATAGAACCTATCGACCTTTACTGGGACATCCTCCACAATTGCTTAGGGCCTTTCCACTTATTGGTCAGTGAAGCTCAAAGTGACCAGGGTAGGCTTAAGCTCTCCTAAATCGAATTGTTTGTAGATTGAGTATGAAAGGAGTTTCACACTCACTCCCAGATCTAAAAGGGCCCTATCGATAGTGTAATTGCAAATTACACATGGGATGGTGGCAGTGCCGAGGTTCTTAAGTTTTGGAGAAATGTGACCTAAAAGAATTAAGCTCACATGCTCAGTCAAACTAACTCTTTTGTTCATGTGCACCTAAGATTTGCAATTTTTGGTGCACAAGTCCTTGAGGAATTTGGCATAAGCCGACACTTTCTTAATGGCATCTGAGAGAGGAAGATTAACCTTTACTTGCCTAAATGTTTCCATCATGGACTCTTCATTTGTTTCCTTATTAGACTTGGAGTGTGACTGAAGAGCTACGAGATATGGCTTTGCAAGGATATAATGGGGCAATGCTCCTTTGTCGGAGGAGGTGGGCATCATGGGATTACTCACCGAATTGAAGGAGGAGGAATGCATGGTTCAACACCAGGCTCTACTGTTACACCCCAAAAATTCTGGCTATATTATTTTTTTTTTTCCATTTTACTTAATAAACTCTAACACCAAAAACTCAAAGCAAAGTCAACTTGGACCCAAAGTGCGATACTGGGGATATACCTATTCATAAAGACATATCAACTATGCAACGGAAAACATGATATACCTGGACCTTATACACAATATCAGAGTCCTACTAACTTCATAATTATACATATACATCCCTAGAAATCCATAGAAATATTCTAGGTACTCACACAAAAACCCTTTTCCAACTCAAACACTTACTCTACAGATAGGGCAGTACTAAAACCTCCTTTATCTCAGAGCTCACTTCGCTCGTCTATCTGGGTTTCATGAAATGTTTGAATTTTGGGTTGAAACACCTCTCAGTAAGTGGGATAGAATAGCATCAGTGTGTGTCACATGAGTTCTATTGTGTTATAAATATATACTGTACATAATTAACTAAACATAATTTATTGTACTGACAAGTCAGGGAAAAATATATTTTGTATAAGTCTAAAGAAATCGTATTTCAACATAAACATACTATGTAATAATAAATTTCTGTATGCATATAAATCGTTTTCTATATTTATATAATACTGAAATCAATCGTCTGTTATATCTGTATAATGCTGAAATCAATCATCTGCTATATCTGTATAATACTGAAATCAATCCTTGGATGGACAACTAGCTGATATCATGTATCACCCCCACATGATTGGGTTGTGCAGCCTATAGGCGGGACATAGCAATGGTTGGAGGCGGGACCTAGCAATGGTTGGCCTACCATGTTAAGCCAAAACTGACTCATCTGTAAGTACAATTGGTCTGTCTAGCCTGGTCCAGACTGCTAGGGGGCACACTACTACATTGGGCTTAATCAACTATCCATTCACCGACACTCTATCTGAGATATGTGGTGGCACTAATATGAACTGATAACAACACTACCGTGCTTTGAAACTAAACTAATCCATCCAAGTTCTACTATCATATAGTACATTTCATAAATAATTTTAATATAACTGTTTCATGGTTCTATGTAAAATATGTCTCAATAATGTTTCTAAATAAACTATTATAAATATATCTAGTCACGGCATCTGGGCCGGCTGAAATATCACGACATCTGGGCCGGCTAAATTATCACGACATCTGGGCCGGCTGAATTATCATAAAATTTGGGCTAGCTGAATTATCATGGCATCTAGGCTAGCTAATTTATCACGGCATCTGGGCCGGCTAAATTATAACAATATACTGAAAATATCATAAGTTATGTACTGTTTATAGATTTTCTAAAATTCGTTATAGGTCATGCTTGTTTTGTGTAACCATAAAATAATTGGACATATTAATATTGGTAATAAAGTATTTATACTTATGCCACACAAGTGAGTGTTATTTTATAATATGTTAACTGTCTAAAAAGATTATATTTTTCTAAATCTGTTTCCAGGGTTTTCTCAATTAAAACATTAGAATTACCAAAAACTTACATTAATCCATATATACAATTTATGAATCAAATACTATATTTTACACGGTAAACCTTCTGAAAATACATGAAATAATCTATCTCCTTACCTGTTTCCTCGAACTATGCCTGCAAGGAATACAATACTATGCATGTGGCGCTCGCACAAAGCATGTATCCATAAACCCTAATTCAATCAACTTAACTGTAGAATAATAGCCATTCAACATACCGAAGCCCACATATCATCAATAACTAGCTAAACTTTTAAAAATAACCTCCTTACCCTGGTTTTGGAGTGGTGCCTGAAATGCCCGATTCATAAAATTACTCCAATTAAACTGCAGAGAATCGCACCTCCATTTGGGGATGTGAAGTGGTTGCAATGGTCTCGCCAGTCTCTAATGTTTAGCCTTCACCTTCTGGCATGTCAAACACTGCTCTACATATTCAACAATTTCTCTTTCATATTGCTCTACCAGAAGGATATCCGTAAATCCCTATACATTTTTGTACTTCATGGATGTACTGTATACAGGAATGGTGTGCCTCTTCCAAAATAGTCATTTCAATTTCGGTGTCATCAGGTACACACAACCTACTAAGAAACCTCAGAACTCCGTCATCTGAAATATTAAAATCAGCTCCCTTCCCGCTCTATACTCTATCTCTAATCTTTACTAATTCTGTTTTTTGCATTTGCGCAATCTTAATTTTCTTCAACAAAGTTAGCTAAAGTACCAGATGAACAATTAATGCCTAATGACTATCCTCTACCAGCTCTACACCAAGTATTTTGAAATCCATTCTGATCTAGGTGTAGTTACTATTGCTGATACGAATGCGCACCTTGATTTACAACTCAATGCATCAGCTACCACATTAGCCTTCCCTGGGTGGTAACTGATGGTACAATCGTAATATTTAATCAATTCCAGCCACCTCTACTGCCTCATATTCAGCTCCTTCTATGTAAAAAAAATATTTCAAAATCTTATGATCTGTAAATATTTCACACCTTCCACCATACAGACAATGTCTCCATATCTTTAATGCGTGCACCACTGCTGCCAACTCTAAATCATGTGTAGGGTAATTCTTCTCATACTTTTTAAGTTGATGAGAAGCATAGACTATAACTTTCCCCTATTGCATTAGCATGCATCCAAGCCCCTTATGAGACTCTTCATTGTAGATTACGAATCCACCATCTCCTAATGGAATAGTCAAAACTACTGCAATGACGTGTCGTTGTTTCAATTCCTGGAAGCTCTGCTCACATTTTTCATTCCATTCAAACTTTGCATTATTCCTTATTAGCTATTTCAGAGGCCCTGATAGCCTAGAAAATATGTCTACGAACCGATGATAATATCCTGCTAGTCCCAAGAAACTTTTGATCTCCTGAACATTCTTCGGTTTCTCCTAATTCACCACTACTTCTATCTTGCTTGGATCTACAGAGATACCATCCTCGGATACCACATGCCCAAGGAATGTTGTAGTGCCCCAAACTCGAGAGTGGGGCCCAAAGTGCTAGTTAAAATAAAAACTCTCTGATACTATAATACCTCTACCCGCCCTAATAAGGGAAAATCGGGTGGTCCTGTCATAACTGAAAATAAAACCATACAATGGAAGAAAACACCTCAATTACATTACTAGAGTTCTATTTGTCCCCAAAAACACATATATAAAATTACCTGTCAATATTTTACAACCCAAAAATAACAAGCATAATAACTAGTGTCACACCTGTTCTGACTACTACTATCAACTGTCTAATCCCAACCCCAGGGTATGCTAGGCACAGTTCCCTGTAGGACCTGAAAAATGAGATGGATAATGGGGTGAGTCACTTCTTAATAAGGCATATTAGACTATCATCAGGGTGTGGCTAACATAAGTTTTCCTGTGAATATAAAACTTCCATCATTTAACTGTATCTGAAATGGCATTTTAAAACTGTACTAATTTGTAATACTAAAAATACATAATTTCTTAATAATATACTATTAGATCAATATAGTCCCTTTATAGTAAATTTTTCCATATAGGCATAAAATAAAACACCCTGTACTGCTGAAGTAGCATTGACATGCTTTCCCATCAACATGCTTCCCCTCATGACAGGTTGTGCGGCTCAAAGGTTGGACTAAGAATATGACCAGCCAACCATAACTAAGTCAGAAAAAGGTAGTAAGTACGATTGTGCCTACCCTACACCCAGAATAGCATCGAGAGGGTCACCTAGAACTACATCGAGAGGGGTCCCTCGAAACTACATCGGGAGTAGTATTGTACCCTGGCCACAAATTGACTATCCCGTATCACACTTCCATCCCCGTGTGATTGCACTCATTGGCCAAAACATAGCTATGGTACCATGATCATAATATCACATTTGATCCTCAAGGTTCTTAAAGGATATATGGCAATTTATGTAATAAAAAACTATAGTCATCAATTCATTTTCATAAAACTGTATAAAACATAAGTTGTTCATAATTCTATAAAATATCTATCATATACTGTCTCGATATAAAACTGACATATCAAAACTCAGCATCTAGTCGTTATATCACATATCGGCTTACGGTTGTCATATCACATCTCAGCGTATATTCGTCATATCACATCTCGGCATATAGTCGTCATATCACGTTTCAACATATAGCTGTCACATCATACTGTATCATAACTATATAAACATTCTGTTCCTTTATGCCATTTTAAACTATTTTCAAGCCACACTATTTTCATTTGATAAATCATAAATGTAAATAACTGTCTGGGAAACATATAAGTTACTGAAAATAAAGGTATGAGCATCTCCAAGGTTTAATTTAACTCAAACTATATATTTTACTGAATATAGGAGATGTTCAACTCATTCACGTTAGTTTTCCCCAAAAACATATAAAAGTCAAAATAACCATTTTCATATGCATGATTCATTTAGAAAATTATATATACCGTTTCTGTAAACATATACTGCAATTTAATCAATTCATATTTTAAAAATAATTGACATAATCTAATCCCCTTACCTATTCCTAACAAAACTGCCAAAAACCTTCAAAATCATGAAACCTAACCGCTCAAATTTGCCGAAGATCAACAACCTACATATCGGGAGGAGGGAGAGAGGATTGAGGAGCACCTAAGAGTGATCTGGGAGGCCTAGAGGAGAGAGAGAGAGAGAGAGAGAGAGAGAGATGTGTGTGTGTGTGTGCGCGTGTGTGTGTGTGTGTGTGAGAGAGAGAGAGAGAGAGAGCAAATGAGAGTTATGAAAAAATATATGTTACTTAGCCCTTAAGTAACTCAACCCAGAAGAAAACCAACGATGCTTTGGCCACTTACCAAACCTATTTTTCCCGTGCAATGCTCTCAGTTGTTTGCCCTTGTAGGAAAACCATCGGCAATTTTCTATGACTCCCTGAAACCATCGACAGTTTGGTCCTGTGCCAAACCAATTTCCCTATTTTCTTCCCCTTTCCCTATTTTTTTATTTATTTCTTATTTTCTTGGTTCAGGTTGCAACATTCTCCCCTCCTTACAAAATTTTTTTCCTAAAAATTTGCTAACTGACTTTCATCGCATTTGCTAGATTATCACAAATCTACTAATACGACTCTAGGAAGAGCCAATGGCAACCCACATAGCAACCTCGTCCCAAGTTTATTAATTACCCTCACTTATGGAGGAGGAATACCGCGGTCACACATAATGTCTCAGGAGATTACAATACCCATACAAAATTCTCCTAAAGACTACCCATATACTAAAACCATAAACAAACCAATAAAACTAAACATAACTACTCTAAACAACCTATATACAAAACCAAACACTTACCTATGCTGCCATACTAACTTGTCTAGCGCTAAACCTCTCAGAAAAGTTGTGAATACTTTTGACATATTTCTGTCTCTAATTCTCATGAAGTTTCCTCGACTTTA
Organism: Malania oleifera; assembly: GCF_029873635.1. NCBI lineage: Eukaryota > Viridiplantae > Streptophyta > Magnoliopsida > Santalales > Ximeniaceae > Malania > Malania oleifera. The sequence goes on from NC_080419.1 coordinate 65,780,689, forward strand.
TGATTATGCCAAAGTATCTTCACAAATAGAATTCTCTTAGTGTGTAACTCCTATTTTTTATGATCTAGAAACTAAATTGGTATTTCACCAAATGCCAAGGTGTCCCCGATCTCCAAGGACTCAGAACTTATCATATGCAAAGGATCTAGGATGTGCTTCCCCCAGCATAGACACGTGGAACATGTCATTGATCCTAGACAGTGCTAGGGGTAATGCTATCCTGTACGCCATCGACCAAACTTTCTCCAGAATCTCGAATGGTCTGATGTATCTAGGGCTTAGCTTACCTCTCTTTCCAAACATCATCACTCCTTTCATCGGAGCAATCCTTAGAAATATCACATCACCTATCTCAAACTCCAGTTCTCGCAGGTGTGTATCCGCATAGCTCTTCTGTCGAGTCTGTGTTGCTTTAATCCTTTCCTTGATGAGCTTGACCTTCTTAGAGGTCTGCTAAACAAGTTCCAGCCCCAAAATCTGCCACTCACCAACCTCATCCCTATACAACAAAGATTGGCACCTTCGACCATACAATGCCTCATAAGGCACAATTTCAATACTAGCCTGGTGACTGTTATTGTATGCGAACTCAACTAACGACAGATATTGAACCAACTTTCCCCAAAATCCAGTACACACGCTCGTAGCATATCTTCTAGAATCTGAATGGTCCTCTCGGATTCTTCATCAGTCTATGGGTGAAATGCAGTACTAAAAGTGAGTTAAGATCCTAATGCTTCCTGTAGACTCTTCCCAAAAAGGGAAGTGAATTGCGGATCCCTATTTGAAACAATGGACACACGCACCTCGTGCAATCTGACTATCTCCTGAACATAGATTTCTGCCAGCCTATTCATAGAGTAACTGACTTTAATTGGAATGAAATGGGAAGTCTTCGTCAGTCGGTCTACCACTACCCAGATAGCATTCTATCCATGAAGTGCCGATGGAAGACCCATGAAAAAGTCCATGGAAATGTGCTCCCATTTCCACTCAGGAATGAGAAGTGGTTGCAACAGTCCTACTGGCCTCTGATGCTCAACCTTCACCTACTAACATGTTAGGAATTGTTTTACAAAATGGGCGATCTCTCTTTTCATGTTATTCCACCATAATGATTCCCGCAAATCCCTATACATTTTTGTGCTCCCTAGATCCACTGTAAGGAGAAAGCGATGTGCCTCATCTAGAATGACTTGTCTGATCTCGATGTCATTCAATACACATATCCAGGTGAAGAACATCAACACCCCATCATTTAATACATTGAAATCAATCCTTGAACCACTCTATATGTCATTCACAATCTCTACTAGCTCTACATCTTTCCTTTGAGCTACCATGATACTTTCTCATAAGGTTGGTTGAACTACGAGGCTAGCAATGAACGCTTGGTGATTTCCTTCCACTAAATCCATACCCAACCTTTCCCAAGTCCATCCTAATCCGAAGCTAAACTCCCACTGCTGAGACTGATGCATCCACTGATTTCTTACTCAATGCATCAGTTACCACATTAGCCTTTCCTAGGAGGTAACTAATGGTATGGTCGTAGTCCTTTATCAACTCAAGCTATCTTCGTTGCCTCATGTTCAACTCCTTCTGGGTGAAAAAGTACTCAAGACTCTTATAATCAGTAAAGATCTCGCACCTTTCACCGTATAGGTAGTGCCTCCAGATCTTTAACATATAAACTACTACTGCCAATTCCATGTCATGTGTGGGATAGTTCTTCTCGTACTCCTTGAGTTGGCGAGAAGCATACGCGATGAATTTTCCCTATTGCATTAAGACACACCCGAGTCTTTTCTGAGATGCATCACTGTAGATCACGAATCCACCATCTTCTGATGAAATTGTCAACACTGAGGCAGTGACTAATCGCCGCTTCAGTTCCTTAAAACTTTGCTCACACTCACTAGTCCACTCGAACTTCATGTTTTTCCTTGTAAGTCATGTCAGAGGACCTGATAGTCTAAAAAACTCCCTCTACAAACTAGTGGTAATATCCTGCCAAACCCAAGAAACTTCTAACCTTATGCACATTCATCAGTCTCGCCCAATCAACTATCACCTCTATTTTTCTCGGGTCCACTGAAACACCTTCCCTAGATACTACATGCCCTAGAAACGCAACTTGTTCCAGCCAGAATTCGCATTTCTTGAATTTAGCAAACAACTTCTTTCATCTAAGTACTTGAAGTACCAATCTTAAATGAGTCGCATGCTCTTCATGGCTCCTCGAATAAACTAGAATGTCATCAATGAAAACAACCACGAAATGATCTAAGTACTCATGGAACACCCAGTTCATCAGGTCCATGAATGTCGCAGAAGCATTGGTTAATCCAAAAGGCATAACCAAAAATTTGTAATGGCCATACCTAGTGTGGAAATCCATCTTTGGTACATCCTCCGTTTTAACCTTCAGCTGATATTACCCAGATTGCAGATTGTTCTTGGAGAAGACCTGGGTGCCCTTTAACTAGTCGAACAGGTCATCAATATGGGGTAACAGGTACTTATTCTTTACTGTCACTTTATTAATTTCCTTGTAGTTGATGCATATCCCCATCGACCTATATTTCTTCTTTACAAATAGCATCGGTGCTCCCCAGGGTGACACGCTCGATCTGATAAACCCCTTTTCAAGTAATTCTTGAAGCTGCTCCATTAACTCCTTTAGTTCAGTTGGAGCCATTTAGTATGGAGCTTTAGAAATCGATGTCGTCCCTGGAATCAAATCAATGGCAAACTCCACCTCACGATTAGGAGGCAATCTCGGTAAGTCCTTAGAAAAGACATCCGAGAAATCCCTTACCGCGAGGACATCCTCAAGCTTAAGTTCTTCCCTCGATACTACTTTCACGACCACTAGGTACCCTGGCATCCCTCTAGAAGTAGCCTCCTTGCCTAAAGGGCTGAAAGAATCTATGGTGTAGAGCGCACACATGACCCAATGAATTTAAACTCCTACTCCCCAGAAGGTCTGAACACTACCTCATTCCTGTGGTAGTCAAACTTGCGTAACTGGATGCTAACCAGTTCATCCCCAGAATGACATCAAAACCATGCATGACAAAAACAATCAAGCTAGAAGGCAGCACTCTCCCCTGAATCTCCATTGGGTAGTCTCTAATCACTTTGCTACACACTACCACTGACCTTATCAATGTGACCACATCTAACTCGGCAATCTAACAATTGTGTCTCTACTTCGCCTAATTTGATGAACCTCCGAGATATGAAAGAGTGTGTCACTCCTAAGTCAAACAATACAATAGCTCTATTTGAAATAACATAAATGTTACCTCTTACCACATCTCCTGCATTCTCAGCATCGCCAGGAGTCAAGGAATAAACCCGCGCTTAGGTCGTGCCCCTCTGGTAGTTCCCACGTGGTGCCTGGTTACCTCCCTGATATTACTACTATGGGGGTGCATTGTTCAACATCGCATAGCAATCTTGTGTCATATGTCTGAGCCTACCACACCAAAAGTAGCCACCTGATCCCCCCTTGCACTCCCCCAGATGCCTCTTGCCACATATAAGGCAAGCAAGGTAGGATAAGTTACCTTGGAATGCTTCACCGCCCATCTCCCGTCGCTGGTCTTCACTGTTACCATACCTCCTCCAAGGGCCCTACCTCGAACCTGTGTGAGAGCTAGAATACATAGGCCTTTTCTTCGGGTTCTAAACCCTCGTATCTCCCTGTAGGCTCGTCTCTACCACGATGGCCTTATCCATCAGTGTAAAGAAATCTTGTACCTGCAACATAGCCACCTGCTTCATGATCTCTTGCCTCAAACCCCTCTCGAACCTCCAAGCCTTTCTAGACTCATTTGGTGCCATATAAGGAGAAAAACGTGACAGCTCCAAAAATTGAGTAGTGTATTGCTGAACAGTCAGGTTCAGGAACTTTTCTGCTTTAGCGTTCTTAGCGAAAGTTGAAAAATATCGGTCAAATAAAATCTCTCTGAAGCAACTCCAAGTCATCACTACCAGTACTAGTCTCTGCTCCTCTAGCAGTTGTACCACCTGCCACCATCTCTTGGCCTCTCCATTCAACTTGAACATGGCATAGAGCCCTTTCTACTCATTTGTACAATGCAGTACGGCCAAGATTTTTTCGATTTCCCGCACCCAATTCTCAACAACTATTGGGTCAATGCTTCCCGCGAATGTGGAAGGATTCATATAGGTGATCTGATTGATGGTACACCCCAGCTTAGTGGTGGGATGGTCCAATCCCCTGAAACTTTGCATGACCTCGATCATAAACCGCTGGGCAAAGTCCCGAATTGCCAAAGAAGAGCCATTGTCATCCTCATTCGACATCCCCTAGTTACTACTTCCTCCGGTGTACGTATTATTATCATTGGGATCCATCCTGAAGAGAAAACTAAGATGATTTTTGAATTTTAATATCCTACATGTCTAGTTCTATTATAATACTAAAAGACTCACTTTAGTAAATTTAAAATACCATCCTAAATCATGTCCTCTAAATCACAACATACTCTCCCAATTTCATATTCCCATTCTAGTTTTCAAGTTCCTGCTCCTCCGCTTGGAAACAAAACCATCGATGGATTGCCGTGGTTTTCTGAACACGTCAACTGATTCGGAAAAATACAGAAGTCCATCAAGGGATTTCTACCTCCAGGCTTACGAAACAAACTCAAAATTCCTATTCTACCCATTCCTATCCCCGTCCTAATTTAAACCTATACTCTAGTAATATCATCTGATATAGTCTATATAACCTAGCAACCTAGGCTCTAATACCACTTGTAGCACCCCGAACCCAAGAGTGGGGCTCGGAGTGCTAGTTAACATAAAAACTCTCTAATACCATAATACCTCCACCCACCCTAACATGGGAAAACTGCATGGTCCTATCGTTCTATCTGTCCCCAAAAACAAATATATAAAACTACCTGTCAATATTTTACAACCCAAAAATAACAAACATAATAGCTGGTGTCTCACTAGCTCTGACAACTACTATCAACTGTCTAATCCCAGCTCCGGGGTAAGCTAGGCACGGTTCCCTATAGGACCTAAGAAATGAAATGGATAATAGGGTGAGACACTTCACAGTAAGGTAGATTAGACTATCATCAATGTGTGGCTAACATTAGTTTTCCTACAAATATAAAACTTCCATTATTTAACTGAATCTGAAATGGCATTTTAAAACGATACTACTCTGTAATACTGAATAATGTACAATTGGTTCAATATAGCCCCTTTATAGTAAATTTTCCCATATAATCATAAAAGAAAACACCCTATACTGCTGAAGTAGCATCATCATGCTTTCCCATCGGCATGCTTCCCACCCATGATAGGTTGTGCGGCCTAAAGGCTGGACTAAGCATATGGCCGGCCAACCATAGCTAAGTCAAAAAAAGGTAGTAAGTACGATTGTGCCTACCCTATACCCGGAACTGCATCGGGAGGGTCACCCAGAACCACATCAAGAGGGGTTCCCCGAAACTACATCAGGAGTAATACTGTACTCAGGCCACAAATTGACTATCCCGTACCACACTTCCATCCCCGTGTAATTGCACTTACTGGCCAAAACATAGCTATGGTATCGTGCTCATAATATCACATCTGATCCTCAGGGTTCTTAAAGCATATATGGCAATTTACATCATAAAAATTGTAGTTATGAATTCACTTTCATAAAATTGGATAAAACATAAGTTGTTTATAATTCGTAAAATATTTGTCATTTACTGTCTCAGTATAAAACGGGCATATCAAAACTCGACATCTAGTTGTCATATCACATATGGGTTTACAACTGTCTATCACATCTCGGCATATAGCCATCATATCACATCTTGGCATATAGCCATCATATCACATCTGGGCATATAGCCGTATATCATATTGTATCATAATTGTATAAATATTCTGTTCCTTTATGCTATTTTAAACTGTTTTCATGCGACACAATTTTCATCTGATAAATCATAAATATAAATAACTGTCTAGGAAACATAAAAGTTACTGAAAATAGAGGTGTGAGCATCTCCAGGGTTTAATTTAACTCAAACTATATATTTTACTGAAAATATGAGATGTTCAACCCATTCACGTTAGTTTTCCCTAAAAACATCAACCATTTTTATATGTCTGATTCATTTAGAAAATCGTATATACCATTTTTGTAAACATATACTGCAATTTAATCGATTCATATTTCAAAAATAACTAACATAATCTAATCCCCTTACCTTTTCCTAAAGAAACAACCAAAACCTTCAAAATCACAAAACCTAACTGCTTGAATCTACCAAAGATCAACGACCTACGCACCAGGAGGAGGGATAAAGGATCGAGGAGCACCTGAGAGTGACCTGCGTGGCCTAGAGGAGAGATATAAGAGAGAGAGAGAGAGAGAGAGAGAGAGAGAGAGAGAGAGAGAAAGAGAGAGCCAGTGAGAGTTATGAAAAAATATATGTTACTAGCTCTTAAGTAATTCAGCCCACTGGAAAACCATCGACGGTTTGGCCACTTAGCAAACTTGTTTTTCTCGTGCAATGCTCTCGGTTGTTTGCCCTTGTAGGAAACCGTCGACAATTTTTCTAAGACTCCCTTAAACTGTCAACGGTTTGGTCCTGTACCAAACCAATTTCCTACTTTTCTTCCCATTTCCATTTTGTTTTATTTATTTCTTATTTTCTTGGTTCAGATTACTACAAATGTAACTTTATCTAACTAGAATTCACACTGCTTTAATTTAACATACAGTTCCCTTTCTCTATGTATCTAAAGTATCAGCCTCAAATGTGTCTAATGCTCCTCGGGACTCCTTGAATAGACCAGTATATCATCAATGACAACCACTACAAACTGGTCCAAATATTGATGGAAAACTCTGCTCATTAGGTGCATAAATGCAGTAGGAGCATTCGTCAGTCCGAATGGCATAACCAAAAATTCATAGTGGCTATGCCAAGTTCGGAACGCTGTTTTGGAAACATCCTCTGCTTTGACCCTCACTTGATGGTACCCAAAGAAAAAATCAATCTTAGAATAGACCCGTGTTCCCTAGAGCTGATCAAACAAGTCATCAATACTACGAAGAGGATACTTGTTCTTAACTGTCACTTTATTTATCTCTTTGTAGCCAATGTTCATCCTTATCGACCCATCTTTCTTCTTTACAAATAGAACTGGTGCTCCCCAGGGCAATACACTAGGTCTAATAAAGCCCTTATCTAATAATTCTTGCAACTGATCTTTTAGTTCTTTCAATTCTACTAGAGTCATTCTATAGGGAGCTTTAGAAATCATTGTCGTCCCTGGAAGCAAATCAATGGCAAATTCAATCTCACAGTCAGGAGGTAATCTAGGTAGCTCCTCTGGAAAGACATATGAAAATTCCTTCACTATTGGAATATCGGTAAGTTTCAATTCTTTCTCTGGCATTTCCTTCACACAAGCTATGTACCCCTAACATCCATCTAGGAGTAGCCTCCTCACTTGGATAGCTGACACTAGCTGTGTTGAGGAATGCACTCGTAATCCCACATATCTAAACTTCTACTCTCTAGGAGGTCTGAATACCACCTCTTTCTTATGACAGTCGATGCTCGCATAGTTGGTGGCTAACCAGTCCATTCCCAATATCATATCGAATCCATGCATGTCTAACACTACGAGATTAACTAGTAACAGTCTCCCCTGAATATCCACCGGGTACCCTTTAACTACCCTTTGACACCTAACTACTAATCTTGGTATATGGCTACTGATAAGTCATTGTCTAGCAACTAAGTTTCTACCCCATAGAACTTGATATGCCTCGTAGATACAAAAGAGTGTGTGGCACCTGAATCAAAAAATAATAATAGCTTTAATTGAAAGCATAGTAATAATACCTGTCACCACATCGCCAGTCACCCCAGCATCTCCTAGTGTCAGTACATAGACTCGTGCCTGCGCGGTATTCCTCTACTGGCCACCTCGGGGTGCCTAGATGTTCCCCCAAAATGATTTGAGAGCGAGAGCATCGCTCGGCTGTGCACAATAGTCTCTTGCCAAATGACTCGATCTACCACACTGATAGAAATCATTCCTCCCCTGCTTGACACTCTCCCACATGCCTCATGCCACATCTAGGGCAAATAGGGTAAGTCTATTCGCCTTGAAACCCATGGAATCCCATCTCATGTCTCTATCCCTAGTTGACCTCTTCTCTAGGGCCCTGGCTAGTAGCCACCTGAAATCTAGGAGGCGTCGGCCTGTTCTTATGACTCTGCACCTCGACACCCTTCTACCTGCTAGTCTCCGCTACGACTGCCCTATCTACCAATTCTACAAAATCCTGCACCTTCAAAACTGCCACCCATTCATAAATTTCTTGCTTCAAGCCTCTCTCAAAATTTTTTGCCTTCTTTACCTCATTTGGAACTATGTATGGGGTAAAGCAGGATAGCTCAACAAACTTTGCCACGTACTGCTAAACTGTTAGGTGCCCTTGGGTCAGATTCAAGAACTCTTCCACTTTACCTTATCTAGTGGTAGTAGGGAAATATCGATTGAAAAACATCTCTTTAAACCGGCTCCAGGTTATGGCTACAGGTACTGGTATCTGCTCCTCTAGGAGTCTCATAGTAGACCACCAATGCTCAGCCTCCCTTGTCAATCTGAATATGGCATACAATATTCTATGTTCATCGGTGCAGCGTAGTACAATCAGGATCTTTTCAATCTCTTGTATCCAGTTCTCTACCACAATCGGGTCTACACTTCCTGAAAAGGCAAGAGGATTCATCTTGGTGAACTACTCTATAGTGCAATCCTAGTCCACTGAAGGGCATCCTTGCTTCCTAGAACTCCGTGCTATCTCAGCCATAACCTGTTGAGCAACACTGCGCAAGACTGCATCAGAATCGCTGCTACCCATACTAGAGGGCCCCGCATCATTACCACCAGCATAAGCATCACTATTCCTAGGGTCCATCCTGAAAATAGAACAACATAATCTTAGAATCTCCTAACTTCATAACATGAATAATACATTAATCTAACTAAGAACCTCATATAACCCATTAACCTTGTTGGCTTTTTAAGTCCGATCCCTAGTTTTGATAATGACAAACCGCAAGTTACTTATGTGTGTATCTTGTGATTGCACAAGTTATAATTCAACACATAGATAAGAGGACTAAGAATGGAAGCCAAAGATGCATAAAGCTCATATGATCAGGGGTTTTCCACAAAGATTGAGGAGCAAAGAAGATCAAGAAGAAGACTTTTTGATTTTATTTGTATAATGCATTTAAGTTTTTATATGTTGGTCTGTAATAACTACATACATCCTGCATGATATGTCTTAGTGCTCAGATAGAACCGTAATCAGACCTTAAGGCTAACTTCGGTCAACCGAAGGTTAACCGGCGCCAGGTTTTTAGAGTAAATTAAAAAGCCTAGACCTTAGATAGACCCTAGGTCCCTACACTTCACTTAGGAAAATAATAGGGGTAAAATATGGCTCTAGGTTTAAAAACGAAAGGACTTTGAGTGACCAAACCAGGCAAGTTAAAAATGCCTCAGTTGACCGAACTATTTGATTGGTCAAAAGTTTGACTTGGTTTAGGCGACCAAACCAAAATGAGTTGAACTTCCTCGATCGACCAAACCCTAGCCCTAGGTTTTTCCACCTTCCCCAGACGCCCGAACTTCATGTTCATTTTCACCTCGGGCGACCGATCTTAAGTCTTGCCAATCCAAAGTCAGACATTTTGGAAAATCGCTTTGTTCAGTCAACCGAACATATTTTCAGGCACCCGAATGTTTAAAATGCGCTTTTTGTTTTGTGAGTGTTCAGGCGACGGAACATATACTTCGGTCGACCGAGACTCTAGGGTTGGGGTATTTTTAAATGCTAAAACGGGTTTAAAATTTAATTAAACTTTTCTAATAATACCTAGCATGCCCCCAACGGTAAAAAAATTCTCAGACTCTATATATACCCCTTTATAAGCCAAGATTAGTAACTTTGATTAACAAATGTTTTCTCTTTAATTTTTCACTTAATCAAAGTTCCCCCAACTTATTTTTTATTGCAAAAAACTATTTCTTGGGGCAAATCTTTTACTCTCCAAAACTCTCTTTCATTTATTGTAAATCATTTTTACAAGAGAGTATTTTATTTGGACTTTTACTTACTTTGATTTGCACATTGATCTTGAAATGCATATATTTTATTCTGTGCAAAGTTTTTGAAACTATAGCCCTAGGTTCTTCTACGTCTCATTGAAAATACTTTTTGGGAAAATATTTGGTTTAGCGTTTAAATCTTTGAAGGCTTCATCATACATATTATGTTCAAAGATTGCAAAAATATTTTAAGAAACACACCCTTACTCTATTGAGCACATTTCATATCATAAGAGAGTGTATGTTTTAGAGCTTAAATGGTGTACATCTCTGCTTGTATTTAGAAGCATGTTAATATGTACAAAAATGTTTTCCATGCATTAGTTGGGTTCAGCCTAGAATTGAACTGGGGAGGCTCAGCCCCGTAAGTTAGACCGGTTTGGTTTAGCCCAGAAATTTAACTGGGGTTTTCCTAGCCCCGTAAGGAGAGGATGTAAACATCTTCTACTCCACCCATTTAAGTGAGCAGTGTTAGTGTAATCCTTGGGGGTATGTGCAAGGCAGAGATGTAGGCGGGTTTGGCCGAACCTTGATAACAAATATCTAGTGTCACTCTCTCATTTAAATTACTACACTTTTAAATTTAGTATATGTATACCTATTTATTTACTGTTATATTATTTGCATGCACATCTTTTATTTTAAATGAGATATGTTGCACACGTGTATGCCTGAACTCACAGTTCAATTATTTTACATACACATTTGCATTATGAATGGGATATGATGCGTGGTGAATCGGCGAAATGCTTAATTAGTTGAAAAGTTTTTAAAACCCAATTCACCCCCCTCTTGGGATCACACCATTTCCAACAAACCTAATGTCCTCATTCTCAATTTAAGATTCAATCCTACAATTTAGAAACAAAACTTCTTGAAATCGTCATTCCAAGAAAATCACAGAAACCACCACAAAGTTCCTGCCTCCACACTATAGAAAAAAATCCTAAATTCTCATCTTAACTTCCAACATTGACTCACTAAAATCCTAATCTACTCATTTTATGTCTTCTTCAACATCTATTCCTATACTTTGGTATTGCTTTCCGCTTTGCACTAAAGTATACGAAACCTAGCAACCTAGGCTTTGATACCACAATGTAACGCCCTAAAAATTCATGCTATATTATTTTTTTTTCTATTTTACTTAATAAACATTGATACCACAAACTCTAAACAAAGTCAACCCAGACCCAAAGTGGGGTACTGGGGATATACCTGTTCAAAAAAACATATAAACTATGCAGCGAAAAACATGATATACCTGAACCTTATACACAATACCAAAGTCCTACTAACTTCATAATTATTCATATACATCCCCAAAAATCCATAGAAATATTCTAGGGACTCACACAAAATCCCTCATTCAACTCAAACACTTACCATGCAGCTAGGGTAGTACTAAAACCTCCTCTATCTCAAAGCTCACTCCGCTCGTCTATCTGGGTTTCCTGAAATGTTTGAATTTTGGGGTGAGACACCTCTTAGTTAGTGGGATAGATTAGCATCAGTCTGTGGCACATGAGTTCTATTGTGTTATAAACATATATTGTACATAATTTACTGTACTAATAATTCAAGGAAAAATCTATTTTGTATAAGTTTGAAGAAATCGTATTTCAAGATAAACATACTATGTCATAATAAATTTCTGTATGCATATAAATCGCTTGCTATATTTTTATAATACTGAAATCAATCATCTATTATATTTGTATAATACTAAAATCAATCGTCTGTTATATCTATATAATACTGAAATCAATCATTTGCTATATCTGTATAATACTAAAATCAATTGTTTGCTATATCTATATAACACTAAAATCAATCCCTAGATGGATAGCTAGCTGATATCATGTATTACTCCCACATGATTGGGTTGTGCAGCCCATAGATGAGACCAAGCAATGGTTGGCCTACCATGCTAAGCCAAAACTGACTCGTTTGTAAGTATGATTAGCCTACCTAGCCTAGCACGGACTGCCAGGGGGCACACTACACTGGGCTTAATCGACTATCCATTCACTGACATTCTATCTGAGATGTGTGGTAGCACTAATCTGAACTAATGAACTGATAGCTATGGTACCGTGCTCTGAAACTAAAGCAAGTCATCCGGGTTCTGCTATCATATAGTACATTTCATAAATAACTGTAATATAACTGTTTCATGGTTCTGTGTAAAATCTATCATAATAATGTTTTTGAATAAACTGTTATAAATATATCTAGTCACAGCATTTGGGCCAACTAAAATATCACGGCATCTTGGCTGGCTTAATTATCACGGCATTTGGGCCGACTAAATTATCACGACATTTGGGCTGGCTAATTTATCATGGCATTTGGGCCGACTGAATTATCACAATATACTGAAAATATCATAAGTTTTGTACTGTTTATAGATTTTCTAAAAATTCATTATAAAAACATGCTTATTTTGTGTAACCATAAAATAATATGACATGCTAATATCTGGAATAAGGTTTTTATACTCATGTCGTACAAGTGAGTGTTATTCTATAATATGCTAACTGTCTGGGAAGATTATATTTTTTTGAAAAAATAACAATAAATCTGTTTCTAGGGTTTTCTTAATTCAAATATCAAAATTCCCAAAAAATTACATTAATTCATATATACAATTTCTAAATCAAATACTATATTTTAAACGGTAAACCTTCTGAAAATACCTGACATAATCTATCCCCTTACTTGTTTCCTGGAACTATGCCTGCAAGGAATCCAATACTATGTCTGTGGTGCCCACGTAAAGCCTATATTCATAAACCCTAATTCAATCAACTTAACCCTAGAATAATATCCATTCAACATACCGAGGCCCACATATTACCAATAACTAGCTAAACTTTTAAAAATAGCCTCCTTACCCTAGTTTTGGAGTGGTGTCTAATATGCCCGATTCACAAAATTACTTCAGTTAAACTGCAGAGAATCGCCCTCGGGATCCCAAAATCACATTTATCAACTGATTCAGGCTAAAATCAAGCGAGAAATCGAGGAGAGAATGAGGGAGAGTCGTAGCCTTAAGAGAGAGAAAGAGGAAATTTTGATTTCCTTTAAGAAAATGAGTTGTAGGACTTATTTTATTAAGCACTGCCAGACAAAACCGTCGATGGTTTGGCTTTTAACCAAACCTTTTCACCTTTTTACCCTTAACCGTTACGCAGTAATTACAAAACCGTCAACTATTTTCTGCTTCCCCACCAAACCGTCAACGGTTTTGTCTACACCAAACCATATCTCCCTTTTTCTTTTCTTTTTTTCTTATTATTTCTATTTTCCGAGTCGCTACATCTATCCTTATCTTTTCCTTACCCTTACCTTGGTCTGATTTCTCTCTAACCTTGTTATCTACCTTCTTGCCACTCCTAAGGGTGGTCACAACTTGGGCTTGCTCATGATATGTCAAATAACTAGTAGTTGGCTCACTCTTTACCCCATACTGGCCTTTTGGGTTAACGAGGGGCTGACTCGACAACTTATCCTCATCCCGCCTACTCAAAGATGTAGCTAGTTGGCCCATGATGGCCTTTAGTTTCATTATGGATTGAGAGTGGGAATGGAGTAATTGCCAATCAGCCTCGATACCCTTAAAGGCTTTCAACACCGATTCCTGAAAAGAGTGATCATATTGAGGTTGAGGAGGTGGTGGTTGATAAGCTAGTCAACAAGTGGTAGACATGGGAGGATTTTGAGGATTTGAATTTGTAAATGGTTGAGGAGGTGGAGCATTGAGTGATTGCTGAGGTCTTTAGGTTGGAAAACTCGGGGCATGTTGCCTCCAAGAGAAGTTAGGATGTATGCTTCACCTAGGATTGTACTTATTGGAGTATGGATCACTAGCCGACATGTCGTACCAATTATGTGTGGCTTTAACATCCTCGTACACAAATTCAGGTCTAGAAGGCATATGGGGGCAATTATAGTAGGTATGAGAGGGATCAGAGCATATAACACACAACTTTGCACACGCCACTAGCTATGGTGGTTGTTCTAAGGACAATAACTGATCATGTTTCTTCATAATGGTGTGCAAAGTGGGTGCGAGGACATGGTCGACAACTAACTTGTAAACTCCCTTTGAATGGGAAGAAGAAAGTTGGGAAGGTCTATGAGCAGTAACTATATGTTGCTAAGAATTCTCGGTGAGGGTCTCAAAGAGAGTTCAAGTCTCATTCTCATGCTTTGTGAGGAAAGTACCTCCATATGATGCATTAACCATGGATCTATCATGCTCAACTAACCCCTCATAGAAGGTTTAAACTAATTGCCACCTAGGGACTTGGTGAAGTGGGAATTTATGCAAAAAGGTCCCTAAAACACTCTCATGTCTCAAAAAATTACTCACAATCTATTTGTGAGAAGCTGGTGATAGCCTTCCTAACCTGGTTAGTCTTCCCAATGAAGAAGTACTTTTTTAAGGAATTCATGCTGCATGGTTGCCCAAGTGGTCACCAAGTTCGGCTATAATGAATTCACCAAATATTTGGCTTTGTCCTTTAGAGAGAATGGAAATAGCCTAAGGCGAAGAGCATCATCACCAAAATTGGATATACGAATGGTGGAACAAATTTCAAGAAACTCATCAAGATGCTTATATGGATTTTCAGTTGAACTCCCAAAGAAGTTAGGAAGCATCGAGATGGTTGAAGTCATGATTTTGAATTGTGCCGCCTTGACATCTGAGAATCAAATGTAAGATGGCAACGTGTATGCATTCGGTGTGAAAAAGTCCCTAAGGGGCCGAAGAGGTTGCTCCTTCACCGTAGGTCGATAGGGAGCAAGAGGTTCCAGATTTTGGTTTTGATTATAGAAAGCGGGAACTAGTTGGTGTTCGTCCATGGCTTTAGAATTAGAGGACTTAGCCAACTCTGGACTAGAAGTAGATTTACTAACTGACCTATGAGATCTCTCAAAATTAGGGTCTACAGGCACTAATTCGGGATCCTGAGATCGCAAACCCAACATATAACAATTTAGCACAGTAAATCAAGCCTCCAAATAGCAAACAAAAATGAAAACAAAATAAAATTTTAAAAAAATCATGTAATAAACTATACTAAGATTTAGCTCACTACCATAATTAATTCCCCAACAACGGCGCCAAAATTTGATAGGATTGTCAAGGCTTAGGTCCTTAACTACCAAAAATAAAATTTATAAAACCTAACTAACCCCAAGTTCAGTAGAACAATAAGTAAGTCGGGTGTCGATCCTCAAGGACTCTAGTGCAGCAGTTAAACAATTTAATCTAGTTCACTATGCTTGAACATTATAAAAAGAGTGCATTTTGGTTTTTCTATTAAACTATAAAAGCAATTAATTTAATTAAAGTACTTATGGAAAAAAATTCACTGGTTATGAATTCACCCTAGGTCTTTAATGAGCAATAACTAGGTTTTTTCAATTGCCAATACTAGGGTTTCAAAGATAAGTAATTCACTCGAGTAGCATAGGGTAGCTGGGTTTGCACCAATCATCTGGAGCATGATCAAGAGAATAAAGTATACCCTATCTAGCGAACATGAAATCCTTTTTAACATAATTCGCTCAAGTGGCATATGGTAGCTAGGTTTGTACCAATCGTCCGAAGCATGATCGGGAGAATAGGGTATACTTTATCCAGTGAACACAAAATGCTTTTAAACAATCGTACCCTATTATGAACAATTGACTAAATCCTAGCTATGTTGTTCTAGCCTAGGGTTTCATCACAACCAGAGAATCAAACTAATTAGCTACTCATGGTGCATGAAATTAAAGACAAGGCATTGAAAGATGAAATTGAAAGCATGACTTGTATTGAAATTTGGAATTGAAATACAAAGCAAGAACAAACGAAATTGAACTTCGCAGTTAATTGACAGTTGAATGGAAATCTAATCTAAATGGCACCCAACAAAACTTGAGGTTTGTCACAGGACCAAAGAGGAAGCAAAGGGGAACCCTAATCACCTATTCAAAGTTTAATTTTATGCGTCGTGGGGTTTACACACAAATGAATTCAAATCAAGAAAGTTTCAGCCAAAATCTCGCACAGCAGATTTTTGAACTCGATAACAATTGACCTAGTTGCACGCCAAGTTCTCCTAGTATGCCCTTGTCAAGACACACTAAAAAATCTTCAATTCATTCTTTGTTCAACTGATGGCTTCATCGACCTAGTCACACGTTCAAGGTCCCCTAGTCGCGCCCTGGTCACACCCTAGTCAAGGCATTTTGTGAATCTGCTTATTAGTCAACACTTTGGAGTCTTCTAGTTAGACCTAGTCGCCCCTTATGATTACTTGGTCACACCATATGATCAAACAGAGTTATGCTGATTTAACTTAATCAAAGCCTTGGAGACTTGGTGAAGCACTTGGTTAAACCTTGTGCTTCCAAGTTGCTCCATTGGCTCCTTGCACTGCTTAACTTCTTAGTTTAAACTCCAATTTCCTAAAACATGTAACAATGATAAGAAGGGATAATTACAACATAAATAAGAACATCACATAGGTAAATGAGGGCCTAAAATATGCTATTTTGGAACACATCAGCGAAGCTACAAAGGAAGTCTTATGGTTTACCGATTTGGTCAAAGAGTTGGGTATACAACAAAGTGGGGTTGTGCTATATTGTGACGGTCAAAGCCTAAACATTAAAATATTTGGTTTATAACACCTCAACCATTATTAATTTAAAATTGGATGGTTTTTTGTGAAATAAAAACACATTTTCAACTACCCCAATAATTACATCATTCGTACAAATTTGAGTATAATCATACTACTATTAACAATGAAAAAAAAAAATCGAATAAATATATTACACACTTATTGTCCATTATTTCATAATTTATGCTTAATAAAATGGGGACGAAGTTGACCCGTGGAGAGAGAGAGAGAGAGAGAGAGAGAGGAATGAGATGGCTAACATAAACCACAAGGAGGGGGCTCGTAGAGTGGGACAAGGCGTCGCTGTCGTTGTTATGATTGGATCTAGGTGGCTAGCAGGAGCATCAATTATGCCGCAACTTGATTAGATTTGCGGAGAGCCATATCTGAGGAGATCCGAGCTAGCTACCGTACACATTGAACTTTAGAAGACCACCGACGATAGGACGATTTTTTTGCTTTATTATTTTTTTTATGTCACTTAATCAAAATGTTGTTTGGCTATTTTGGTTTTGGATTTCATGAATGAAATTTAGTTGTACTGTTTGTAAGTTCATTTTCCCCTCTTAAAAAAACAGAACAATTTAAATTTCATGGCAAAGAAGAAATATATATTCTCAAAAACTTATATTTATTGCTAGTCAAATTTCAACAATGGACAGTTGCTTCTTGTCTCATTTAAAAAGCAATCCAGTTATTAGCAAAAACAATAGGAAAGTAGGGCTTAGGTACATGAAACTGCCCATATGCTACGGCACAACTCAATGAATTACTTTTTCTCCCTAGTATTAAAGTGATTTATTAAAATATATCAGACATATTGTGAATCTGAATTGAATGTTGAACTATTATTAGGTGCCAATAGAAAAACTTTCGTGTTGTAAAGAACTCGTAAATATGTGGCTGTGTTTGCTTCATAGCAATACATTTGCCTTGCAACCAATACTTTGCCATTATTAAAGACTATGACATAATTGACTTATTTTACAAATAGATTTTTTAGTTTCAACGAGTCATTAATCTTAAAAAAACAAATGCTAAACATATAATGTTGCTATCCTAGATGATAACAAAGTATGGATCTCGAGGTCAATAAATTTGCCTAGTGTTGTGATGATAGATTGTAGTGACCCTGAAAAGTTCACTTAAATTTCTCTACTACCAATTGTAATAACCTTAATATTTCATATCATAATAATCACTGATAAATATAGTGGAAGTCCTCAAATGCTAATTATCATACTACTACACTATCCCAATATCACATTAAAGATCTAAACTTATCAAATAATAGATATCACAATAAAGTTTTGAACTCATCACAACACAAATAAAATATTAACAATTCTAAACAAGACCTTCTATCTCACCCACGCTTCCACTGCGCTACTCCGATTACTTACTTCTCATGACATCTGAAAAGTATTAGATAATTATGGGATGAGACACTTTCTAGTAAGACGGAATAAATTATTATCAGTGTGTGGCAGATGAGTTTTTACATAAGCAAAACATAGCCTTTAATTTAACTTTAACTGAAAAGGTATCTGTATCTGTATATATCATAACTCACACCTATAACATTTAAAATACACATTTTCCACTCAAACATACTTTTGGTTAAATAAATAATTTTGTTTTCATAAATCAACATATATACATAGAAGAATTTCCCCTTATTAGACCATATATTATCATGTATAATCCCCCATGATTGGGTTGTACGGCCTGAAGGTTAGACTTAATCATGGCTGGCTTACCAAGTTAAGTCAAAATTGTTATGTTTGTAGTACGATTGTCCACCCAACCAGGTTTGAACCTAGTGGGTAACTTGCTCCTACAATATTAGTACTCCAAAGGCCAATCAACTGTCATCCGCCTACACTTTCCTGATAGTGTGGCTGCATTGCATGTAATACTAGTTACAGTACCGTGCTCTGAATCATAACTAGTCCATCAGGGTTTTTATACCATATAATACAATTTATATAATAAAATTATAACATGATCTCATTTTCATAATTCTGTATAAAATATGTCATATCATATCTCTGTATAAAACTGTCATTTCATAACTTGCCATAAAGCCGCCTGAATTCGGCATAAAGTCGGCAAAACTCTCATTTCATACTGATTTCAGCATAAAGTTGGCTGAATTCGGCATAAAGCCAGCTGAACTATCATTTCATAATTATATAAAAATCATCACGTTTAATCATACAATAATAACTGTTCTCATGCCACACGATTTGACTAATAAATCATACTATAAAAAACTGCCCAAGGAAAATATATTTTTTGCTGAAAACTAGGGTAAAATCAATTTCACCTATTTAATTTAATTTCATTATATTTCAAGAAAACCCAATATACTCAAATCCCTACAGATTAATTTATTTCCAAAATATTCCCAAAAATTTGATATAATCAAATCCCTACAGTTTAATTTAACTCAGACATATTTTTAAAATAAAATCTGAACATAGATATAATTAATTTCACATGCTCAATTAAAATCAGGCATATTTTAATTAACATAAATCTAATTAAATTCGCGTACTAAAATTTAATCGGGAATATTTTAAAATAAACTTGACATAATTTATTCCCCATGCCTTAGCCCTAGAGTGGTGCCTACGAAGTCAAAACGACGAATCCACTCCAGTTAAAACGTTTATAAGAGAAACTGGGACCCAAATATGATGTTCGTTTTTCGATTTGAACGGGAAATAGCCGAGAAATCTTAGAGAGAGAGAGAGAGAGAGAGAGAGAGAGAGAGAGAGTTTGAGGAGAGAGAGCACTTCGGCCTCTGGGATTGAAACTAAATTTGGGTGGGAGGTTATCAATTTATCAAGAAGTCTCAGGACATATACATACATATATATATATATATATATATATATATATTTATTCTAATAAGTTTTTTATTATCATTATAATACTATTCATTTTATTTGTTTATTTAATTAATTAACTTAATATAATATTAATTTTTAATTTTTTTATCACTTCCATGCATATTATTTTTGGGGTCATAGACCCTCCTTATAGAAATTTCGTTCTTGAAATTTGTTGAATAGAACCCCAAATAAAATTCATTGTTAACCCAACAAGTTTTGAGTTAATCTCATAAACAACTCTATTAAAAACTGATAACTAACACGAACTGATGGATTGGACATCCTCGTTTAATACACCTTGCTTCAGCACCAACACTCAACAACTTTAATTTTCATTTTCAGTTCCCAAAGATCTAACACCGACATAACATTTCTCTCTCTTAATAGATAATATATTCTAGATCCTTCTTTAAAAATGATATCTACAAAATTTAGTAACCAAATTACAATATGATTAGGATCCCTAGTAACCATCCCCTTATCATCATCTAGCTCCAAAATAAAATTTCTTCTGAATAAAGAGGTATTTAAGACTTTTATCGTCTGAATACAGCTCAAATTTGTTTTCATATAACTATGAACGGCATAATTTTAATGCAAACATAATAGCAACTAATTTCAACTCATGGTTCTGATAATCGCACCTATGAGGCTTTAAGTGTCATGATCCCTAGGCAACCACCTTTTCTTTGTCAACTTGATTAATGGCACATAAATTCTAGAAAAAAAAAAAATTCCGCACAAACCTACGATAATACCCTGCCAAACCCAGGAAATCATGAATTTAAGCAACATTTTTAGGGGTTCTCCAACTCAATACAACGTCAACCTTAGAAGAATCAATAGATAACCATTCTTTGATTATGACATGACCCAAAAATTTTGCACTAGTTGTCCAGAACTCACATTTCCTATTTAGCATATAACTGATGCTCCCATAATGTTTGTAAAGTTAATCACCAATGTTGTTCATGCTCTTCTTGAGTTTTTAAATATATTAAACATCATATATAAAGACTATACTAAATTGGTCTCAGTATGATTGAATAACTTGATCGATCATATCCATGAAAATGAAAGGTGCATTGTTAACCCCAAATTGTAACACAAGAAACTTATAGTGATCATACTGTGTACTAAATTCTGTCCTTTTGATTCCCAAATTTTAATTGGTGGTAATTTGATTGTAAGCCAATCTTCAGAAATTTTGGGATTTTTCCAATCGATCAAATAGTCCACCAATTCTTAATGTAACCCGATTCAACTTCCAATAATCAATGCATAACCTCAAGGACCCATTGTGTTTCTTAACAAATAACACAGGTGCAACCCATAGTGATACACTAGATCGAATAAATTCCTTGTCAAGGAGATCTTTTAGGTGCACGCTAGGTTGCCTTAGTTCAGCTAATGTCATTCTATATGAAGCAGACGACATAGGCTCCGTTCATAGCACCAAATCAATATTAAATTCAATCTCCTTTTGGAGGCAACCCAAATAAATCATCTGAAAAAAAATCTAGAAATTCATCACCTATAAGTAAAGTTGTTTGGGTTTCATTAACTTGTGTATTTTCTTTCATCGTTGTTGCAAACCCTAGACATGTGCCCAAATTCCATCCTTTCACAGGAACTCAAGATATCAAACATGAGAGCTTGTTAGTTGAAAGGAAACCGTCACTCCATTTGGATCTCCAAGTACTACTTTCTTTTGGAAACAATCAACTAAGTGTATGATAAATAGATAACCACTCCATTTATAGGATTACATCATAATCCACAATATCCATGTTAATAAGTCAACTGGGAAGTCATTCCCACCAATATTTAAAATTGCATGTCTACATATTCTGTCCACATTTATAGTCTTCCCCAAGGGTGAAGCAACTCACAAGACAATACTCTAAATGTTCAAATTATAAACACAATATATTAGCAAAGGATGCAACAATGTAGGAGTGGGTAGAACCAAAATCAAATAAAACTCTTGCCTAAGTGTTGTGCAAAAGAATCATACCTTCAATTCTTCAGTATTGACTAGTTCTTGGCGAAACTGTGATAATTCAACAAATTTGCTTTATATTATTAGCTAGCTGCCAAACAAATTCCTTTGACTTAACTACATAAATTCCTGTAATTTGGCTTCTTGGAGTGCTTTTTGAAAATATTTCCTATTGAAAACTATTTTAAAGTAAGTCCTAACTCATAGCCTTAACCCTCAACATCTCTTACCCATTGCATAGATTCCCACCAATGGTTAGCCTCACCTTTAAATAGAGAACTTGCAATGATGACTTTATACTCATCAAGCACCATACTTGCTGGGACATCTCAGACTGAGATGTGTAATCATTTTCTTAGTCAGATCAAATGTATAAAAGGCACTTCAAAACTCTCAATATAACTTTGTAATTCATTTGAGAAAAAAATTATATGGGTTTCTAAGCATTCCCTGGAATTATAATCACCTAATTCTTTTTCAATGTCAAATTAATGCACAGGCTTACACTTTTCAATCAACTTTTTTTTTTTTTGGAATTCTACAATCATATAAAGGACATGCATAAGCACAAGCATGACACATGTCTAACAGCTTCAAAATACAAAATGACCTTGTTTTAGATGCCACATAATGGAACACAATGTCTAAAGAGTTTTGGGATGCATCGCTTTAACACTGTCCCCCGAAGAAGCCTACAACAATACATTAGCTCAAAATTCAAAGACTTGGCAAAAGGTACTCACCAAACATTTTTACAATGTAACTTATCACACCTGGGAACACATTTCCTAGTTTCTTCTAAACCGTTAAACCATGTCATGTCTATCCTAGTAAGTCGACATGCAATCTTCATATACATTCATTGGAGATAAATTTTCAATCATATTTTAACAATTGGAAGAACAATATCCCTTTTAGAATGTCCAAAAAGGTTTGAATGCAACTTTCAACTTGTTCACTTTTCTCGTCATGCCTTGGCTAAAGGGCCAAGTCCATTTTCAAATGCTTGTGCTACTAAACATTCCACGAAAAGACACTAGAAATATCATATATTTGGAACATCCAAACACCATAATGCCTATGTTCCTAACTGTTATGGATAAGCGATTAGGCCTTCTTAAAATCTATACATCTTAGTGCTGCCAAGATGGATATTGTATCTAGAACAAAGTGCTTCCAGCAAGACTTCCTCTTTCAAATCATGTGGAACACAAAACCTACCCAAATAACAAAGTCCCCCATGAAAAGATTTTGTCCACCATTCATAGTGTGCACCCACTTCAATACCTCTCAATTACTATTATTACTATTATTATTATTTAAAAAAAAAAAAAACTAAGGGTCCTACTCTTGTCCTTTGGTAATTTACACCAATAAAGTTGGTTGTGCCTTTAAGTTATATTTACAAACTTTATCTCTTTTGTGCATCATCTAACGATTAAAAGAATCTATTATCTCCAACATTTTCCACCTTCAAATTTTTAAATTTGCCAATGTATATCGAGATTTCTTTCTTAGAGCATCTACCACATCATTCACCTTGGATGATAATGGAGTTCAAAATCCTAATCTTCCAAATACTCCACCCACCACTTTTGCCTTAAATTCAATTACTTCCAAACTATGAGTACACTCTAATGTGCAAAGTTGCGCACATTCCAAAAATGCACAAAATTCTATTTCAAATATTCCAGTATTGCAAATGGTAGCTCATTCCTTGCGGTGACTATTTACACAAGACAAGATCATAGTGCAGTATTCTTGAAGAAAAATGCCAATGGTTTGCCATGACTTTTCTGGAACTGCTAGTTGTTTTAGAAAAAGTCATAGAAAACCCTTAACAAATTTCTACTTTCGGTTGCGAGTCAAAACTCAAAAATTTCAATTTGATTGTTGTAATTTACTCCACTATGCTTCCTATATTCGATCGCTCTTACAACACCCAGCCTACCCATTCCTATCCTCACCTTACATCATGACTATACTCTGGTAATAATCATCCCTAGAGTCTACATAACCTATTCCCTAGGCTTTGATACCAACTGTAGTGACCCTGAAAATTTTGCTTAAATTTCTCTAATACCACTTGTAATAACTTGAACATTTCATATTATAATAATTACTGATAAAGACAACGGAAGTTCTTAAATGCTAATTACCATTGTACTAAACTATCCCTATATCACATTAAAGATCTAAACTTATCAAATAATGGATATCATAATAAAGCTCTGAACTCATCACAACACAAATAAAATATTAAAAATTTCAAACAAGACCTTCTATCCCACCCACGCTTCCACTACGCTACTCTGATTACTTACTCCTTATAGCATCTGAAAAGTATTAGATAATTATGGGGTGAGACACTTATCAATAAGACGAAATAGATTATTATCAGTGTGTGGCATATGAATTTTACATAAGCAAAACATAGCCTTTAATTTAACTCTAAATGAAAAGGCATCTGTATATATCATAACTCACACCTATAACATTTAAAATACACAATTTCTACTCAAACATACTTTTAGCTAAATAAATAATTCTATTTTGGTAAATCTACATATATTCATAGAAGAATTTCCCATGATTGGACTACCATATATTATAATGTATAATCCCCCATGATTGGGCTGTGCGGCCCAAAGGCATTGAAGGGGTCTGCTGTGGAATAGCCCTAAGATCTGGCTATAGTGTATACGGATAGCCAAAAAAAAATGATCTTGCATACCCGGGTTAAACAAAAATTTGATCTTTCAAACCCGGATCACAATAAAAATTTGATCTTACAAAACCTAATTACGTGATTAGGATCATATCTGCGAGCTCTCTCTGGTTTGATCTCGAATCTGCAAGCAAGAAGAAGAACTCCCGAATCTGCAAGCACGAAGGGGAACTCCTGGATCTGCGAGATCAAAGAAGAACTCTTAATGATGACCAGGAATCTTCTACTGTCTTCCTCCAAAATGCCTTGCTACTCAAAGAGTGGGCTCATCGGCGGTGGCTAGGGTTTGCTGCTCATGAAGACGTCTACCTCTATGTGTGCATTTTTGTCTAACCCTCACCACTGAATAGAGCGTGTGTATATAGGCTACAACAGGGACCTATGGGTAAATATGACTAGGGTTCCAATATAATTAAGAATTCCTAATCCGACCTAGATTAATCCTTAATTACGTTAATTACAATTCATACCACTAAAGAATTATAATTACACTCCCTGTCATATTCAAAATTAAATTTCAAGCTCTTATTATTAAATTCTTATTTATCTCCACACTTAAAGATTAGAGATACTCGTCAATTAAATTAAATTATTAAAAATTTAATTAATTGACATATTAATTCTCTGAGACCTTCCACTTAACTTATTTGATATGTCGGATTCAAAATCCACCTGCAGGGTTTGACACAATTAAAACTTATAAGCTTCCTAATGGGGGTATCATCAATCCCGATACTAGGACGTGGATTCCATCAATAATTAATGTTCACCATACACATAATGTCATTACCCAACTTAGTGAGTTTATCGACCCATAAAGAATCTCACTCTTTTATGAATCAAAGTAATAAACACTACATCTACATGTCCAATAATCATATCAAGATTAAAAGCATAAACACTCATAATAATCATGAGGTATTAATTGTTTTATATAGTCAGTATAAAAACAATTACCCCAAGACAGTGTTGTTCAATACACACAAAGTGTACTAGCATAAGGAATTGGAACTATACCATTCCCTATAGTCAAGACAGACCTATTAAAACCTTGTGCTACAGTGGTACCAATGTTGTGTCCAATTCCATTTAAGACTATGAACAATAAACTTATATTCTATAAGAACTAATGATCTAATCTTTTGTGTGTAAGTTATACTCTACACACTAGATCACCTACTATATAGAATAAAAGACACACATGCATAATCATTAAATAGATAATGTCAGGAAAATATTGCTCACAAAGATTCTCATTAAAATGGAATAACTGAAGTTATTAATAAACAATAAAACTGATTACATAAAACATGTCTTTTAGTATAAATCTCTAACTGGCTGGACTTAACCATTGCTAGCCTACAAGGTAAATTCAAAACTGTTATGTCTATATTACAATTGCCTACCCAACCTGGTCCGGACCTATTGGGTAACCTGCTTCTGCAATATTGATACTCCAAGGGCCAATAGACTACCATCCGCCTACACTTTCCTGATAGTGTGGCTGCACTGCATGTAATACTAGCTACGGTACTGTGCTTTGAATCATAACTAGTCCATTAGGGTTTTGATACCATATAATACAATTTATATAATAAAATTGTAACATGATCTCATTTTCATAAGTCTGTATAAAACCTAACATGTTCATGATTCTGTATAAAATTTGTCATATCATATCTCTATATAAAAATGTCATTTCATAACTTGACATAAAGTCATCTAAACTTGACATAAAGTCGGCTGAACTGTCATTTCATACTGACTTCAGCATAAAGCCGGCTGAACCTGGCATAAAGTTGGCTAAACTGTCATTTCATAATTATATAAAAACTATCATGTTTAATCATACAATAATAAATGTTCTCATGCCACACAATTTGACTCATAAACCATACTATAATAAACTATCTGGGAAAAATAATATTTTGCTGAAAACTAGGGTATGATCAATTTCACCTATTTAATTTAATTCCATTATATTTTAAGAAAACCCGATATACTCAAATCCTTGTAGATTAATTTATTTCTAATTTATTTCCAAAATTATGATATAATCAAATCTCTGCAGTGTTTAATCTAATTCCAAAATATTTCCAAAAATTTGATATAATCAAATCCCTGCAATTTAATTTAACTCGGGCATATTTTTAAAATAAAATCTGAACATAGATATAATTAATTTCACATGCTCACTTTAAATAAGCCATATTTTAATTAACATAAATTCAATTAAATTCATGTATTCAAATTTAATCGGGAATATTTTAAAATAAACCTGACATTATCTATTCATCTTACCTTAGCCCTGGAGTGGTGCCTACAACGTCCAAATGATGAATCCACTTTGCTTAAAACATTAAGGAGTAGAACTGGGACTCGGATATGATGTTCGTTTTTTGATTTGGCCGGGATATAGCCGAGAAATCTTAGAGAGAGAGAGAGAGAGAGATAGAGAGTTTGAGGAGAGAGAGAGAGAGAGAGAGAGAGAGAGAGAGAGAGAGAGAGAGAGCAATTTGGCCTTTGGGATTGAAATTCAATATGATATATATATATATATATATATATGTATGTATGTATATAGGAAGTCTAAGACTTCCTGATAAATTGAGAACCCCCCACCCAAATTGAATTTATATATATATATATATATATATATATATATATTACTATTTTACATTAATTATATATATATATATATATATATGTATGTATATAGATCTTTATTCTAATAAGTTTTTTTTATTATCATTATAATACTATTCATTTTATTTTTTATTTAATTAACTTTTTTAATATAATATTTATTTTTATTTTTATTTTGACACTTTCATGCATGTTATTTTTGGGGTCCTTACATAGGTGCTCATGTTCTCTATGACATTTTTAGAACACCTTTCTTGCTAAATAGATTTATCACACCATAAAAGCTCAATGACTTCGAAGAATTTCAATAAAAAAAGATATAATAAGTTCATGTTGTGTTGTGAGGGTAGCTACTCTTGTGGTTTTAGATTGTTGGAACACCTTTGTTGGAGTATAGCCTCTCACATTGACAATATGGAGTTGAAATCAAAGAAAGAAAAATTTAAGATAGAAAAGGATGAAAAGAAAACTTAGTTGTTATGGTTGTTATGATTATTTTCTGTTATATTCTTATGCTTTTCAATGTAGTATAAATATGACAACCCTCTTTGTATTTTGCACACTTGTAGAATAAATTTCTTGTTCAATTCAGAGAGAAAATACTCTCGGGTTTTTCTTTCAATTTCAACTCTCTCTTTACATGGTATCAGATCATATCTGATTCCTTACTGCTTTGTTGCTCTAGAGGTGCCAAAGAGATGGATGGGTGAGACAAGATTTGAAGTTGTCAGTTGTTTCTCAATTTTTCTCTAGGCTGTAATTCCCCATTAAACTCTTTTGGCCTTACCTTCTTCTTTTTGATTCTTGCTTCCACGTACATTTTTTCTTTCTTTCTCCTAAAATTTTTTGCTTTAAAATTTTGCTATGGAATTTTCTTCAATTCTGCTATACATTTTACTGTTCTTGATTTTCTTGAAAGTCTTTTGTTTCTTGCAAAATGACTGATGCAAATCCTCTCAATTCTTTAGAATCCTCTCGTCTCTTAGATGGTTCTAATACAAATCCTTCAGATGATTCTTCTAGCCCATATTATCTTCATCCTAGTGATAATTTGGGTTCTCTCTTGGTATCATAATTCTTTGTAGGAGACAACTACATCGCTTGGAGTCAATCGATCACCATGGCTCTAACTGTCAAGAACAAGGTAGCTTTTATTGATAGTTCGATTACTGCTCCTTCTACTAATCAACGTGTTCATCATATTTCTTGGCTCTATGCAAAAAATTTGGTACTTTCTTGGCTCATGAATTCTATTTATAAAAATATTAGAAATAGTTTGCGCTATGCAGTGTCTACTATTGATCTCTAGAATGAGTTAAAAACAAGATATTTGAGAAGTGATGGCCCAAGGATTTTTCATCTTGAAAAATCTTTAAGTTCTATAACTTAGGGTTCTTCATCAATCACTAAATACTTCAGTGCTTTCAAAACCTTATGGGATGAGTATGTTAGCTACAGGCCATTTCCAACTTGTACTTGTGGAAAGAGAGCATCATGCATATGTAATCTTTTTAATTTTTTACTACTTTGACAGCAATCTGACTATGTTTTAAAGTTCTTGGTTGGGTTAAATGATTCCTATGCTTCAGTTAGTAGTTAATTACTTCTTGTTTCTTTATTACCAAGCATAGCTAAAGTTTTTTCTTTATTGCTTCAAGAGGAGAGCCAAGGATAGCTAACTAATTCTGTATGCCATGAAACACATGCCTTATCAGTCAAGCAGAATACTCAACCATCTCTTCAGTCAAAGTTCTCAAAAGATAAGTAGAAGAAGTCTTCCTTGCACTACACTCACTGTGGATACAATGGACATACAGTGGAAAAATGCTTCCAACTTCATGGTTATCTTCCTAGTTTGGTTGGACCTAAAGGAAAGTGAAATCCTTCTGATGCCCATGCTGCCATTTCAACTAGAGAGGTCTATATTCAAAATAGTAATGAGAATAAAAGGTTTTCTTTAACTTCTGATGAATTTACTAAACTACTAGCCCTTGCAAATTCAAATCCATCCCCTACACTAGATGCGAATCTTGTTACTTCTCAAATCTCTAGTAAACTTCTACATTCTCGTTATTCAGTTTCTTCAACTTCACAGCATAATTTTTTTTTGGATTTTGGATACTGGTGCAACATATCACATGATCTTTTCACCCCTCTTATACTATTCTACACCCAAGAAAATTAATACTTCCATTAATCTGCCTAATGGCAACTTTGTCCTAGCTACTCATATTGGTATTGTCTGCCTCTCGAACACATTATTTCTGCATAATGTGCTATGTGTTCCAAGTTTTTTTATTCATTCTGCTATCTATTTTCAAACTACAAAAGAATCTAATCTCTCTGTATATTTCTTTGACTCTTATTGCCTTTTATAGGACCGACCAGCAAAGAAGATGATTAGGATTGCATTTGTGAAGCATAGACTTTACCACTTATCTCAAACTACCTCAAAAGAGGCTACCTGCAAACAACCACAGCTTAATTCTTCATCTTTTGTTTTAGCCATTACTCAACCTCAATTAGATCTTAAGCATTACAGATTGGGTCATGTTTCTGACTCGAGATTACCTTTTATTAAATAACTAGAATCATCCATATCTCTTGGTCTCACAAATGTTTGTGATATATGTCATTTAAAGCAAAGAAAACTTTCTTTCCCTATACTTCAAACTACTTCTAACAAAATGTTTGATTTGATTAATTGCAACATATGGGGTCCTTTTGGTATTATTTCACATTCCGGTTACAAATTCTTTCTCACTATAGTTGATGACTTCACATGATGCACTTGGGTTTACATGCTCAAATCAAAGTCCGAAGTCCCTTCTATACTTAAGAGTTTCTATAAAATGGTAGAAACACAATTTAATGTTCTTATCAAAACATTAAGGTCATACAATTGGACCATAAATTTCTCTAACTCAATTCTACAATGATCATAGCATTATACCACAAAGAAATTGTTTGGAAACTCCACAACAAAATGGAGTTGTGGGGAGGAAGCATCAACACCTGTTAAACACTACTAGAGCCTTCATGTTTAAGGTAACTATACCTTAAACTTTTTGGAGTGATTGTGTGTTGACTACTGCACACATCATAAATAGAATTTCCACTTCCCTTCTCAAAAATAAAACACCATTTGAAATGCTTTTTAACAAAGCACCTAATCTCTCCCATCTCAAAGTTTTTGGCTGTCTTTGCTTTGCCTTAACACTTACAAATCATAGACATAAATTTGATCCAAGAGCCACAAAATGTCTTTTCTTAGGTTACCCCTCCGATATAAAAAGCTATAAGGTGATAGACCTCAATACAAACAAGATATTCATCTCGAGATATGTAGTTGTCTATGAAAACACTTTTCCTTTTAAAACTTTTCCACCTATCTCATATTATAAGACACACTCTTTTCTATTTCCTCCAACCAACTCTAATTCAGATTTATTTTATGATCTGAGAGAAAATAGTCAAAATTCTCCTTCCCCCATTCAGACAAATTGAAATCTACCTTCTGATTCATCTTCTTTTCCCATTACTCAAGATTGTTTCAATAATAATCAATCCTACCAATCTACCTCAAACACACAACAACTAAGAAAATCTTCAAGAATTAAACGACCACCTGTTTTTTTGCAAAACTATTATTGTGGTAATTTTTCTACTGTTTCAAGTGCAACTCAATCATCTGCTTCTACCGGTTGTTCTGTTAATTCAGGTAATCTCTATCTTATTTATGATTTTCTCTCTATCAATCGTCTGTGCACGTCCCATAAAGCTTTTCTAGCATCCATTTCATCTTTCCTAATGGTTATTGCTTGATGGAATTATCAAACATTGAAGCTCAAAAACTTGAAATACAAAATTGAGAAATAAATTAAAGGGAAAAAGTATATTGTTACATCTCTCAAGTGTATTCTTTGTTACAAAGGTCTCCTAATTTTCTAAAAGTGACCCTTAAATAAACATTTTGAAGTATCATTTTGGTGTCACTTTTCAAATAAGCTCAAATTGTTGCAGATATACCTCACTTCGACAAATGAAATTTAAAAGAAATGGAGTTGGTGTTCAAAACGTAGTTGAAAATTTTACTCCATCCCGTAAGAATTTAACTAAATAATTATATCTCTAGGCCTAAGAATTACATTTTTTTCATTTAGTCATTTAGCTCTATTTGTAA
This sequence comes from Malania oleifera, assembly GCF_029873635.1. Taxonomy (NCBI): domain Eukaryota; kingdom Viridiplantae; phylum Streptophyta; class Magnoliopsida; order Santalales; family Ximeniaceae; genus Malania; species Malania oleifera. The sequence goes on from NC_080419.1 coordinate 65,812,022, forward strand.
TGCTTTTTTTTTTTTTGGCTTAACTCGAAGTCTACATTAGGCTTGGATTACAAGGACATAGTTCTTCTTATTTCATAACCCTTTCCACCACTCCTATAATTCAAAGTAGACACCTTCAATATAGAAGTCCCAAACTTAAACTACTAAAATGTTCCCAGGGAGACCATTATCCAATCTCATCTAAGCATTTAAAAAAAATCATGATTTATAGTAAATTAACTAGCTTTCGTAAGCCTTAATAAACCAATTATGGTTTATTCTTTCCTTCATTGAATCTACAATTCATAGAACTATATTTTTCCACATAAAGAGCACTAATTGATAATTGCTCGTACAACATGTAAGAATTATTCAATTAACAGGCTGAACCCAACCAGCACAATAAAAATCATTTTTGTACAAAATAATACTTCCAAATACAAGTAGAGATGTACAACATTAAAGCTCTAAAATGCACACTCAAATGATATAAAATGATGCTCAGTGGTGTAAGGTTGTTTTTCAAAATAGATATTTTCAATCTTTGTATAATGATGTATATGACAAAGTATTTCAAATATTTGAACCCTAATTAAATATTTCTCAAAAAAATATTTATCAAAGGAATAGTTTGGAGAAACTCAAGGCTATGCTCTCAAAAATGTTTTTCAAAAATGCATGCTACGAGAGAGTTAAAAGCACTTGAATGAAATAAATGCCCAAATACTACATTCTCTTTCAAAAAGATTTGTCAAAAGAATGAAAGGAAAGTGAGTAGGAGAATTTATAAATTTACCCCAAAGATGATTTTGCAATAAAAATATAAGTGGGGGAACTTTAATTAAGAAAATGATTTGAGAGGTTTTTGAAAATAATCAAAGTTGCTAATCAAAACAAATGAAGGGGTATTTATAGATTTTTAAGAAAATATGACCGTTGGGTATGTATTGAGAATTTTAGAAAAGTTTAATTAATTTTAACCCTAATTACCATGGTAAAAGCATAGAAACCCAAGAGGTTTGGTTGCCTGATGCCTAGGGTTGGTCACTCGAACACTCACAATGGTATTCAGGCAATTTTCCAGTTCGGTCAACCGTGGCCAATGGTCGGTTGGTTGAGCCAAGCGATTTCTTTGGGCTTTGTTATTTTGGTCGCCCAGTGAGTGGTTCGGTATACTGGTCTTTTAGGTTCGATTGACCGAGGCGTTTTTGAACTACAAGTTCGGTCACCCGGGGATAGTAGAAAAGTCAAGTTCGATGGTTCGGTTGACCATGGAAGGTATGTTCATTTTATAGTCAGTTTCCCAAGGCATGGTCAATAAGTTGACTTTTGGCCTACAGTGTGTTCGGTCGACCGATGTGTTTATAACATAAATGGGTCGATCGACTAAGGCTATTAAATTAACCCAAAAATCCAACGTCGGTCGACTGAAGTTTTTGGAAGCCCTAAATTGACCCTAAAGTTATATTAAAATCTTTGTAAAATTTTATCTTTTTATGAAAAAGGTTTTGTATGAAGTGTAGGTACCTTAAGACCAATTTACGGTTGTCTAAACATTCAAATCATATCATGTAGGATGTATGCATTTATTACGGACCAAAATATAAAAATTTAAATGCAATTAAAATAAAGAATTAATGTCTGCTTCTTCTCCTTCTTCTTCTTCTTCTTACTCTTCTCTTCATGGACTACACCAATTGAAGAAGTCTTTCAAGGCTTCAATTGCCAGTCTCCTTATGTGTGTTTTGAATTATAATCTGTTCAATAACTAAATACACACATAAGTAACTTGTACTTTGTCAGCATCAAAACAGGGATTTGACTCGAAAAGCCAACAAAAAGTTAAAAATAAAAACTAAAACTAAAAACTAAAATCGAAAACTAGCAACTTGTTTGGTTAATATTTACAAAACTAAATTAAATTTAATACTTAATTAAAAATGCTCATTTTCATCTTTAAATCAAATAATATTACAAAAATATAATTAAAATAATAAAATTTCAAAATAATCACATTAAAAAATTCTAAAATAAAAATTAAACTTATTATAACTATTCTACTTAATTGTTATATTTTCAAATTTTACTTTGTAATAAAAATTTTACTAGACATACTAATTGATAAATAGTAAAAATATATTGTAATTGAATTTATTATTTTATTTAAATTCCTATTATCATTTTATTTTTATTTTTATTTTAATTCATAAAATATGCTTTTAAATTTTTCGTAAATAGCTAAAATTGGACAATAAAAACAGAAAGTTGACAATATAAACAAATGCGTTTTTAGAATTAACTTCTTTATTATGCAGAAACAAAAATAGGAAACAGAAAACAACAACGATACCAAACATACCCTAACTTTTTTTTTTTTATAAATTTTTAAACAATGTAGAAAAAAATCAAAGAAAAAAAAAGAAAAAGAATTACTAATTCTAATTCACTAATTTAGTGAAAAAATTAAAGTTAAGTTTTTTAAAAAAGAATTTAAACAGAAATACTAAGAGGAGCCAACTCAAAAATGAAAATAGAAGAAGACAAGACATCATATACTCACATTATAAAATTTTAAATTTAAAAGAAATAATAGCACATAGATCCACACGGTGCTTCTGTAGAATAAATGAATTGCCTTTTGACATTCTTTTTCTTGTGCAAGGAGATTCAATTGTCAATTTTTTTTTTTTTTTAAGAAAAATTCTTACCCTATGTTTGCAGAGGTATTGAATTTAAATTTGTATTGGATGTAAATATGATATAATATAAAATTGTATTAAAATATGTCAAAATTCACTCAAACTTAAATTCAAGATCTGAAATTCACACTCCCAAATAGTGTTACGAAAATTATAATGGTACTCAAAATGCAACAGAAATGAAAAAATTTTGATAGTAAATACTTGATTTGGAGAGAAATTATTGGGAAAAAAAAAAAATTTAAGGGTATACAACGAACTAATATGGTTTTTTTACGTCTATCTATTTAATTAACTTAGGTTGTTTTTTTTTTTTTTTGTACGTATGAAAAAATCATATTAAATATAGTATATATACCTGGTGTATTTAATATTTTCTCTAACATGGAATTGAAAAAAAAAAGTCGGTACTTTCACACTTTTTACTTTAAGAATATGTACGTGTTACATTTGGTGATAACAAAATACGTGAACTTTGCACGTGAAAATTATGTGAATTTTGAGTTTGATTGTGGTGCTATTAAGAATATGCACGTTTAAAATGCATTTTTCATTGACGAAAAAAAAGCTAAGTGTGTTTTTTATAATTGATAAAATTGAATGTTATTGTAATGAAGTGTTTCTTATAAAAGTGAAAATACTGCTTCTTCTTTTTCTTTTTATTTTCTCTCTAAATTATAAAATATTAAGAGATAAGTGTAATGTCTCTAATAAGACATTTCAATTATTAGAGTGAGAAATGTCTGTATTAGATGTGCGTAGTTGTTGGAATTGATGTATTCCCAAGAAGGGGGGGGTGAATTGGATATTTAAAAATTCTTCTTAAGTTTAGCTAATCCAACAGCAGTATTTCACAATTTAGAGTCTTTCTCAGCATATACCAATTGCGCAGATAATATGTGAAAATTAAATCATGCGCAACATTCACAATATATCGACTACAACATACACGTGTAGGAATATAAAGTACTGGAAATGTAAAGTACACGCACGATATGTTATTGGGGTTCATCCAATACTGCATACGTCCTCACCTCAAGCTCACAAGCAATAGGGTTTCCACTATAGCTCACTTAACGGGTAGAGCAACACCGTTTACAACACTTTACCAGGATGATGCACCTAACTTTCCTAATCGGGTTAAAGCCAATCTAAGACTTTTCACAGGACAAGTCTCCCTCTTCAGGCCCACGCTTGGAATACAATAGGTAATTGAAATTTTTTGTACAAATAAAGTTGCTTCTAATACAATCAGTTTCTGTACCAACACGCACAACCAATAATCAACGCACGTCAAATGATAGAACTATAAGCTCAATGCAAATATGTGCAATATCACTCAATCTAATGTCAATGAGCAGTCTAATGCAAGAGTGTATTATCAAACTATCTTTGAAACAATATATAGGTATGTGTCAATCACAAGTAGGGTTTTAAAGATTTCTAATATAATAACCAAATATCTCAAAAATGATTTTTGAAAAATATTATGCACGAGAGATATTTGAGTATAAGCTTGTAAAAAAATATTTTGCTTTACAAATCACAATACAAACTTAGGAGTCTTTCAATAAAAATGCTAAGACTCACAAGCTACCAAGTGTTCCCCACACAGTGGATTTATTGATTAAATCGGGGGGAAAAGCTTTGGGCTAGACTCTCAATCGAAAAACAATCACACAATCACAAAAATGGGAGTTTTAGCAATGGTGAGCTATGTAGGATGATGTAGGATAGTCTCACTCAAGATTATTTTTCTAAGGAATGATCAATGGAAGAGTATATGGGTTGTGTATGAAGAAAGGGCTCTAAAAAATTTAGAGAAAAGTTTTCATAACCAAAATCCCTAGTCTTGTCTTAATTATTGCAAACGAGGACCTATATATAGAGATAAGAAAAATTATAGCCGTTGGGGACATGCTAGGTATTTAAAAAAAATATTAATTGAGTTTAATTAAAAGTAACCCAATTTAACCTCAGTAAAAATTGAACAACCCGAGAGGGTCAGTCGACCACTTTTGAGATTCGGTCGACCAGGTTGCTCAGTTCGGTCGACTAGGGTGTTTTTGAAGTGCAGTGATGGCGAACCAGACTTGAGGCGATTTCAGAACCTCCGAGGTTCGGTCAATCGGGTTAAGTTCGGTTGATCGAAGTTGAACATTTGGTCGACTTGGCCATTTTACAACCGTGAGTTTGGTCGACCAGGGCGTTGGGATTTCTTATGTGCTAGTTCGGTCGACCAGGGCATTGCAATTCATTTTAGAAATGGTCGACCAACTAGTCATATGACGACCTGCTTATTTTCCACATTTTTTTTCATAATATAATAAAATCAATATCACAAATCTCAGCAAATCATAATCAACCTGGATCCGTGGGTACCAAGGATACATCAGAAACACATCACGGAAGCCTATGCAGTAGGAAACATAAATCATAAACACCTCATTATACCATACATTACAATACCAGAGTTACTACAATCACTATATACATATATACACAACACTCAACCCAAAAAGATAGCTTAGGGCCATTTCCACAAAATACATCCGACCCTAACAAAATACTTATCCTTCTGGAAGGGCAGATCTACCGTACTAGATCAAGGGGGCTTTACCCGCTTTCCCATCAGGGGCTCCTGAAATATTTATAAAATTTTGGGGTGAGACACCTCTTAGTAAGGGAAATAAACTAATACTAGTGTGTGGCAACATGAGTATTCTGTGTTATACATATATCGTATAGAAACATATTTAACAACTGTTATGTCATATCTGGGAAAATATATATATATATATATATATCATCATAACATGGCAGAACATACTACATTTTCATAATCATATTTCATCTTATAAAATATAATACAAAAACATTCCTGGTAGGTTAGCTGGTTGTTGTCATGTATTACCCCCATATGATTGGGTTGTGTGGCCCGAAGGCGGAACAATGGTTGGCCAACCATTACTAAGTCAAAAGTACAGTCTGTAAGTCTGATGGGTTTGCCAGACTTGGTCCGTACACCAGGGGCGCTCACACACTTCTTAAAAACCACATCGACCATCTGATCTCACACTACTCCTTACAACTGCGTTAACACAGATAACATGATCATGATGACCATGGACACATAGCAACGGTACTATGCAAGTGCTAGCCTAAACCAAGCCAACCAAGTTCTGATATCATATAACATATATTGAAACTAAGATGCATGGATATTTCATATCATTAGTTTTCAAATCAATCATATCATTTTGCATATATACGTATATCATGAAAATCATCGGCCTGTACGCCGGTATCACACATTTTATCATAGCTCGACTCATACGCTGAAAAATCATAGCACAACCCGTACGGTGGCAAATCACATCCATAGATCGGCCTGTACGCCAGCAAATCATATCATAGCACAGCCCGTACGCTGGCAAATCACATCCATAGCACGGCCCGTATGCCAGAAAAATATATCCATAGCCCAGCCCATACGCTGGGAAATCTTACACATAGCATGGCCCGTACACCGGCAAATCATATAAAAATTTCGGCCCATATGCCGGTTTTCCATTATAAAAATCCGTATTATAATCACATTTCTAGAAAACAGTATTTCATAACAGTTTCTGCTCATGCCACACTAATAGGTTTTCCGTATATTCAACATACCATCATTTTCAACAGTGTTTTCTCAAATATAAATCATATATGTGAACATATTTACTTTCCTGAAATCAAATGCTATATATATACATTTCTCAAAAAGAACTAACTTAGTTTATCCCCTTACTTGATTCCTAAAAAGCCCTTAAGAAAATCTTTCCCGCACCCGCATGGTTCCCAACTCAGCACCCTGGAAACAACATTCCCTAGAACTAAAGTTCAGTATTTCCAAGCGTATAACACTTTCTACAGCTGCCAAAAATCTAAATATTGAGTAGAAAGCCTTACCCTAGACTTGGGATGGTTTCCACTTCAGCCCCACCAATGATCCACTCTGACAGACTTGTAGAGAACTTTCCCATAAGTGTCGTGGTGGCTTCAGATCATCAAACCGGAGAAAATTCAACCTGAAATCGAAGAGAAAAGGAGAAGGAACTGAAGGGTAAGAGAGAGAGAAGTGCTGCGCAAGAAATTTCAGCCAAAAATGAGTTTTAGGCCTATTTAAACTGTGGTCTTCATCGACGAGCTACGCCACCTCGTTGACGAGGTCAATAGAAAATTTGTCGACGAACTCTCCCCTTCGTTGACAAAATTCAAAAACCCCAAAATCACCCCTTGGTATTTCCTTGTCGACGAACCATGACACCTCGTCGATGAGCTCCTGTTATACCCTCATCGATGAGCCCCCTGTATTCGTCGATGAGGAGCTGAAAAATTCCTCAGGATTTATCCTTTCCAAAATGCAATATCGTCGACGAACTTCGCTTTTGTTGACGAAGTCAACTGCCTCCTTCTGTTTTTGGTTTCCATTTCCCTTTCTTTTATTATTTAAATATCATTATTCTTCAAGTCGTTACATTCTCCCCTCCTTATAAAATTTTGTCCTCGAAATTTGCTGTCCACGTAACTCATCATCCCTTAACAAGAAAAGGGTCTACTTATTTTATTATATACCCTCACTTATGGCGGAGGAATATCGTGGTTACATTCCGAGTCCTAGGAGATTACATAAACAAAATAAAATTCTCCCAAAACTAAAATGCTACACTAATTAAACCATTACATGCACCTGCAAAAGAAATATTACCTAACTACTTAAGCTTCTTGAAATAGTTGTGGGTACTTCTATTTCATCTATGACTCACTCAAAAAATGAGCAGCTCAGAAGCTATCCCAAGTATAGGAGTTCTGTCGTGTAGTATTAAGCCCAAGGGCTAGATCGTCTCCTCAGGGAATGCGTTTTAATCTCAAAATGTTACGTTTGTCCAATCGAAAATAAAAATGCACTGAACTTGGTTCAGATTCAGATTTTCAAGATCGTTCAATTTCACTTTTTATGAATTAAATGACTTGTAAATTAAGGTCCTAAAACTAACATGCATTGAACTAAGGAACACTAATGGAAATCCTAATTTACTCAGGGAAACTTAACACGCATTAGTTTAAAGATGGTCACCTAAAACATGGAATTAAAAACACCCAATGGAAACTAAACCAGACACACACTAAAAAAAATTGAACCTACTAAAAATCGAACCTTTAACACAATTAAGAAAACAAATCAAGACTCACAATTTAAATGCAAACATGAACTCAACGGAAAATTTAAAAGACGTAAACAATAACGGAACACAATAAAAACACAACCTTTACTAATCATAGACCCTAACTAAATCGAATTTCGACAAAAAATTATCTGAATTTAATTAAGAATGCTAAATTAAAATAACTATCAATTAGATAAACAAAGAGATTAATTTAACAATAATGAAATACCCAACATTACTTAACTTAAACAAAAAGAAAGAAAACTCCAATAACATTAAAAAAAACTAAACTTTCTTCAATATTCCAAGATTCAAAGAAAAGTAAATAAAAGAAAGAAAGAAAGGAAAAGAGAGAGAGAGAGAGAGAGAGAAACAAATCCACGGAGCCGTGGCAGCAGCTGCGGCTATGTGTGGGTTGGTTTGTGGCTGTGGCAGCAAGCTGGGTGAAGGGAAGCTGAGCTGCACTAGCCTGGCTGCGTGTGCTAGTATTGTGGAGGTCCACAGCAGTGCTGTGGCTGCTGCAGAGGATGGGGGAGCTACTGTGGCTGCTGCTGTCTTGAAGATGGCTACTGGAGCTGTGCTGTGTGCTTGTGGAGGTTGAAGCTGGTAAAGGGGGCGGTTGCTGTGGCTGGGAATAAAGGGAAGTCGGAGGATGGGAAAAACAGAGTAGCGAAAGGGGAAAGAGGAAAAAGCAGAGAGAAGAAAGAGCAAGAGAAGTTACAAGAGAGGAAGAAGAAGAGAAGAAGAAGAAGAAGAAGAAGAAGAAGAAGAAGAAGAAGAAGAAGAAAACCAGGGAAAGAAGCTGAGAGAGAGAGAGAGAGAAAGAGAGAGAGAGAGAGAGAGAGAGAGAAAGAAAGAGAGAGAGAGAGAGAGAGAGAGAAAGACCCCCATGAAAGCATGCACTGGGTTTTAAAAGGAAGCACTGTGCAACCCTACCCGGATGGGGAGATCCGACCCAATTGGGTCTAACCCAGCTTTCATGGCCGGGTCACATCACATGACCTCTTATATATATATATATTTCCATTTTTTTCATTGTCTATTCATTGCCAAATTTGACCCTTCTGTAGCCCGTTTCTTGCAAAACTCAAAACACAAAGTTGTAGATAATCCTTTCCTATTTCTCCAAAAATTTGAATCGTATCAATCAGAGCTTTGACGGAAAAGTTATGCATAAAATATGAATAGGTGTTGGTTTTGGTTCCTAGGACTTTTCCTGCGATAAAAAATTATCAAAAATTCGTAAATTGTACAATAGAACTCAAGAATGATAATTTTGGCACTTTATTAAAATATTAGATAAATTTGGACATTTAATTAAAAATATAAGTCGTAAAGACTAGATTAAAGTGCCCAATTACGCAGTTTTGACGCGTAATCACACCCCCCAACTAACGTTTTGCTAGTCTCTAGCAAATGACGTGAATGAATTTCAGGGTAGTGCCTACAACTACAAACTCCAATGCTCATGAAATCAATGCACATGTGACACAAGTATACCATTTCACATACGAGAACATAACTGAATGTCACATAGGATCGTTCATATTCGATGCACATTCTCCAAAGCACATCATTCATGCAAGTTTCATCGTTTATATGTCATTTAAGAGCAATATACTCACATGAAGTTAATTAGTGGCACATTCAGAGTTAATGCAGTCACATAAGTTCGAGTATAAACAGGTAAACTCTTGAGCTGTGTGTGATGTGTGTGACTCAATACACCTAGGATACCAGTGGACACCTACAGAACGGTCGCTTTGACTCGGCCTAACTGGTATACCCTCAAGAACACTCAAAGAAAATGGGTTCACTCATCATATGTGAGGAGGAGTGTCGAGATCAAACATCCCACATATTAAAAGGAACAACGCTAAGTATATGGAGTGGACTAGTCTGGAAAGGATCTAGCCTATCTATGAGGTGTTGGGTCCTTCACCCTAACATCTTCTCACCTACTTGCCACATCCAACCGAGACCACTCTAGATCAACTTACTCACAAACTTGTCGTGAATGCATCTGAGGCATTAATCAGTTGAAGAATCTTCATACGCGAAAAATATGTGTTGTGTCCTTGATTCTTTGTGATATGTATATGGATCAAGCATTAGCGTTTGATCTCATGCGCATGTTTATTTCTTGTTCTTTCTTCTACTCATTCTTCATTTTTTGTCTTTTCTTGATCAATTAGGACAATCTTAACACTTCTTTTGTAATCTTCATACAATCAATGGGAATTGAGCTCGAATACTAGTCCATGAACTAAGTCTATCTTTAGGGGTGGCTCAGCCTTCACATTTTGAGTAGGCTACAAGACCTAGGTTTCTATCTCCCCACTAGGCGTCACCTCTAGGCTAGAAAATCAAAGACAGAGACTAGTGTACAAAGGATATTTAGAAAAAAAAAAAAAAAAGGAAAGTTGAGTTTCATGAACTCTAAGTTGACGTCAAAAACTCAAAAGAACGATAATTGGCTCAACAATACCTCACAAGGTGTCATAGTCATCACGGGTGCTCTCTCAGTGCTCACAGGAACCCTAAGTGCAATGAATCACGTGAATGTTTTTATTCAGCCTCGTGAGATGCTGTGTAAATATAGAAAATTATATAACCAAATTAACACGAGTGTACTATCAATCATTTCTTCATGGAGTCATAAGATCGTATAAAAAGAAACTACGCATGATTGACTCAAGTGTGTAATTTGTAAGTTATACTCGAGTATGCGAAGGGTATACGCAATGTTAAGCATGACATAATGCAATGTAATTCTTTAGTGCTCCTCTTTCTTTCTCTCTTTCTTTTGATTTTTGTTTTTTTTTTGTTTTTGTTTTTAATAAGACCCAGTACGTATACATGCACAATGTCATATGCGAATGCTCATCCCCCCCAACTAAAGTGGAACATTATCCTCAATGTGAAAGCATAAGGGAATTAAAAGTTGTGCACGGTGAACAGCTAATGAGAAATTACTACCGACTAATGCGACAGGAGAAAAAGAAAGATACAAAAAAAAAAAAACGAATAAAATGAAAAGAAAAAAAATGAAAAAGAAAGCAATAACATAGGAAGGTCAGAGACTCCCATAGGGTCTTGCAGAAGTAAGACCCCCTTATTAGGATCGAATGAAATCATGGGAGGCTTGAGCTGTTGCTCCTTGACCTTGACATTATTATCATTCATTGGACCCACCAGTTCTACTGTGCTGTGGGAATGAGCATGTTCAACGATATACGACCCACAGCGGGGTCTCAGCTTCCACGAAAATAGACGGTATTTAGAGTTGCAGAGAGAGTCCTACTAACTTAGGAAGGGTTGTTTTTCCTTGAGTTTATGCAGCACCTTCATTTGCCTCTTCTCTAAGCGATCCTTGTCATAGGCTTTCCTTTTAGATTTTGTGGGCGCATGCACCTGCAATTTTCTCAACCCTATGACATTATCAAGTAAAAAGTTAATCTGTTTTATGATCCAAAATATATAATGCTGAATTTTAACAGGTACATCACATGCCTTATCATAAATCAACCTGTATGGAGTCATTCTTGAAATTCTATTAATTGCAGCTCGGTAAGTCCAGCGCGCATCATCCAATTCCTTGAGCCATACTTTGTGGTTAGGACAACCCATCTTCTCAAATATAATCTTGACTTCTGAAAAGAACTGTTGCTTGTCTTGTAGTAATGTTCGATTGGTAGAAAAGTAGTTCATAATATCATCAACTTGAGGGTCATATGACATGTCGGTGATTGGATAGGTGATGTTTAACATAGTCAATTCCGGCGGTCTCCATTGCTCATCACGAATCGGTATTTCTTCTATCCCTGTGGACAGCTCATCAATTACCTCAAGTTGTCCAAGAGCTTCACTTTCACATGTACCATCCAGACCAATTGCTAAAAATAACTCCAATGCATCCAAGTCATCCACCATGTCTACTGCGTGTACCTCTGATTCCTCATGTCGAGTCGGCATTTTATTAAACACGTTCATTTCCTGTGTCATGTTCCCGAACGTAAGCTTGAGTACTCCGCTTCAACAATTGATTAAGGCGTTAGAAGTTGCAAGGAATGGTCAGCCAAGGATAACAGGGGTCTGATAGATGGTGGACATAGGCTGCTGCATTTTCATAACAACAAAATCCACTGGGTAGTAGAATTTGTCGACCTGAATCAATACATCCTCAATGATGCCTTGTGGAGCTTTTACGGATAGTCTGCTAACTGTAGCATCATAATGGTCTTCTTCAGTTCACCTAAACCCAGCTGTTTATATATCGAGATTGGGAGCAGATTCACACTACTCCCCAAGTCAAGTAAAGCTCTCGCGATGCGAGATTCACCAATCAAGATCGAAATCGTGGGAGACCCAGGGTCACTAAGTTTCTGTGGAGTCTGATTTAGTATCAACCCGCTGACTTGCTCAGTCAAGAAAGCCTTTTTCTTCAAATTTAATTTCCTTTTTACTGTGCATAGGTCTTTCAGAAATTTTGCATATGCTGGGATTTGTTGTATGGCCTCTAGAAGTGGAATATTGATCTTCACCTGTTTGAATATCTCCTGGATCTCCGTATGATACTTATTCTTTTGACCAGATGTCAAATGCTGAGGGTATGGGACCGTCAGCTGGTATTCCTTAACTGGCTCATTTTTCTTATTATCGGGCGTTGTAGAACTCGAGCTAGCCTCATCTGATTTTTTCTTTCCTTTATCTGTCTCATCTATTGCCTCAAGTGTCGGCGCGGCTGGCTGTTGATCAGTAGGTAATTCAGGATGGGAAACTTATTTTCCACTCCGTAAAGTAATAACTGCTTTTGTTGACTCATACGCATCCCCTGAAACATTGTGCACTGACTGTTGTGGCTGTTTGTATACCTAGGGATTAGGCTGAGGCTGTGCAGGGAATTTTCCTTTTTCTAGGGTATTAAGCTGTGTACTCATCTTGCTTACGGCATCTTTAAGTTCTCCATTGGTCGTAACTTGCATTTGCATGAATTTCTGGAGCATGGTTGCCACCTACACTACACTATCATTAGAAGCTTTCTTTACAGGAATGGGAACTAATGCTGGTTGGAATCCTGGTGGTGCGTTGCTCCGAGAAAATTGTTGTGGTTGATACTGCGGTTGAGGAGCTACGACTGGATTGTATGTCGGTTGCGGAGGCGATGCATATGATTGAGGTGCTTGCTGATACCGTGAAGATGATGGACCTGGCTGATCATTTTTCCATTGAAGGTTTAAATGATTCCGCCACCTCGGGTTGTAAGTGTTTGAGAGCAGCTGATTATGCGTCTTGTTGACACCTGATCATATCTGCTCTCTTGCAACACAGGTAAGAATTGACAATCCTGAGGTCTGTGGTCTGAAGTCTCACAAATCGTGCAAATCTCAGCTTTCGACTTTTTGGATTCCATGACTTCCAATTTCTGAGATAATGCGGCTACAAGGGCCTGTAAGCTAGTTTCCTCTTTGACCTCGTATATACCCCCGCCACTGATTGCTCGGATAGGTTGGGCAGCTATTGACACCCGTTCAGGTCGTGCGTTCCACTGCTGGGCACTCTCAGCGAGATAGTCTAAAAATGATAAGCCCTCATCTGGTTCCTTACGGAAGAACATCCCATTGCACATAGACTGGACAAATTGTTTGCACACAGGGGTTAAAGTAGTAAAAAAATAGTTTACTAACCTCTACGATTCGAAACCGTGGTGCGGGCATATGTTCATCAGGTCCTTGAATCTCTCCCAACATGCCTGGAATGTCTCGCCATCTTTTTGCATGAACTGACTAATCTGCTCCTACAGGTACTGAGTTCTCTGAAGAGGAAAGAACTTATGTAAGAACTCACGCTGCATTTGAGTCCAGCTAGTAATAGAGTTAGGGCGCAAATAATTAAACCAAATTTTTGTCTTGTCTTTCAGAGAAAAGGGAAACAAACGCAGTTTAATGTATTCATCAGTCCCAGCCCTATTAATGAAAGTGGTGCAAACGATCTCAAAATCTATCAAGTGTTGGTACGGACTCTTAGAGTCCATCCCATGAAACTGGGGAATCACAGATAACATGCCATGCTTAAGAGTGAAATTTTGTGCATCTTGTGGCAACACAATGCATGAAGGTGTAGATGTGCGTGTAGGCTGTAGAAAATCTTCAAGTGTACATGGTGCATGTGCAGCCATAGCTTCTTCGAAATAGTGGTCAAAAAGATTATTTAGCTCAAATTCAGAATCACTCTCAGGACTAACAAGTGAACAGTCAGATTCGGCGCTATGTGTATCCTTACTAGTGCTAGGTTCGAACTATCTCGAACCCAGGGCATCAAACATCACAATGGCCAGCAGAAATTCACTAACACGGCAACAATCAAAATTTTTTTTTTTCAATTTTTTCAATTTTCAATTTTTTTTTTTGTTTTTCTATTTATTTGAAGAAAAAAAAAACCAGAAAATAATTGGGAAAACACAAAATTCAAAATTAAAACTGGCAATTCCCGGCAACGGCGCCAAAAACTTGACTCACTCGAAAAATGAGCAGCTCGAAAGCTATCCCAAGTATAGGAGTTCTGTCGTGTAGTATTAAGTCCAAGGGCTAGATCGTCTCCTCAGGGAATGCATTTTAATCTCAAAATGTTACGTTTGTCCAATCGAAAATAAAAATGCACTGAACTTGGTTCAGATTCAGATTTTCAAGATCGTTCAATTTCACTTTTTATGAATTAAATGACATGTAAATTAAGGTCCTATAACTAACATGCATTGAACTAAAGAACACTAATGGAAATCCTAATTTACTTAGGGAAACTTAACACGCGTTAGTTTAAAGATGGTCACCTAAAACATGGAATTAAAAACACCAAATGGAAACTAAACCAGACACACACTAAAAAAAATCGAACCTACTAAAAATCGAACCTTTAACACAATTAAGAGAACAAATCAAGACTCACAATTTAAAAGACGTAAACAATAACGGAACACAATAAAAACACAACCTTTACTAATCATAGACCCTAACTAAATTGAATTTCGATAAAAAAATTATCCGAATTTAATTAAGAATGCTAAATTAAAATAGCTATCAATTAGATAAACAAAAAGATTAATTTAACAATAATGAAATACCCAACATTACTCAGCTTAAACAAAAAAAAAGAAAACTCCAATAACATTAAAAAAAACTAAACTTTCTCCAATATTCCAAGATTCAAAGAAAAGTAAATAAAAGAAAGAAAGGAAAAGAGAGAGAGAGAGAGAGAGAAACAAATCCACGGAGCCGTGGCAGCAGCTGCGGCTGTGTGTGGGTTGGTTCGCGGCTGTGGCAGCAAGCTGGGCGAAAGGAAGCTGGGCTACACTGGCCTGGCTATGTGTGCTAGTATTGTGGAGGTCCACAGTAGTGCTGTGGCTGTTGCAGAGGATGGAGGAGCTACTGCGGCTGCTGCTGTCTTGAAGATGGCTACTGGAGCTGTGCTGTGTGCTTATGGAGGTTGAAGCTGGTAAAGGGGGCTGTTGTTGCGGCTGCGAACAGAGGGAAGCCGGAGGATGGGAAAAATAGAGTAGCAAAAGGGGAAAGAGGAAAAAGCAGAGAAAAGAAAAAGCAAGAGAAGTAACAAGGGAGGAAGAAGAAAAGAAGAAGAAGAAGAAGAAAACAAGGGAAAGAAGCTGAGAGAGAGACAGAGAGAGAGAGAGAGAGAGAGAGAGAGAGAGAGAGAGAGAGAGAGAGAGAGAGAAAGAGAAAGAGAGAGAGAGAGAGAGACCCCCATGAAAGCATGCACTGGGTTTTAAAAAGAAGCACTGTGCAGCCCTACCCGGATGGGGAGATCCAACCCAATTGGGTCTGACCCGGCTTTCATGGTCGGGTCACATCACATGACCTCTTATATATATATATATATATTTCCATTTGTTTCATTGTCTATTCATCACCAAATTTGACCCTTCTGTAGTCCGTTTCTTGCAAAACTAAAAACACAAAAGTTATAGATAATCCTTTCCTATTGCTCCAAAAATTTGAATCATCTCAATCGGAACTTTGACGGAAAAGTTATGCATAAAATACAAACAGGTATTGGTTTTGGTTCCTAAGACTTTTCCTGCGATAAAAAATTATCAAAAATTCGTAAATTGTACAATAGAACTCAAGAATGATAATTTTGGCACTTTATTAAAATATTAGATAAATTTGGACATTTAATTAAAAATATAAGTCCTAAAGACTAGATTGTGCCCAATTACGCAGTTTTGATGCGTAATCAATCTGCTCCTCGGACTGGAAGAAGCCTCTTCTACCGCATGATTCCTCCACAAAACTTTTACTTGAGGAATCTTTTTGTTATGTAACTCCTGTACTTTCTTGTCCAAAATCTGTACTGGTACCTCCTCATACATCTGTGAATCACTAAGCTCTGATTCATCATAACTGATGATATGAGAAGGATCTGGGACGTATTTCCTTAACATAGCAACATGGAATAAACATAGGTAGTAAAGTTAGCCTGTAGGCTATTGGTCCCACTTTATCGAGAATCTCAAATGGGCCGATAAACCTATGACTAAGTTTACCCTTCTTCCCAAATCGCATAACCCCTTTCATTGGAGCTATCTTCAAAAACACATGATTACCCACATCAAATTCCAAATTCCTACGGTGATTATCAACATAACTTTTCTGTCGGCTTTGAGCTGCACTGATCCAGTCTTTGATAAGCCGAACCTTATCACATGCTTGTTGCACAAGCTCCGGCCCCACTACTTGCCGCTCACTTACTTCATCCCAAAACAAAGGAGAATAACATCTCCTACCGTATAAAGCCTCAAACGGTGCCATGCCAATGCTGGTCTGATAACTGTTATTATACGCGAACTCTACCGGTGGCAAGAACTGAGTCCAACTACCCCCAAAGTCTAATACACATGCTCGTAGCATATTTTATACTATTTCATCCTCTCAGTATGCCCGTCTGATTGAGGATGGAATACCATGCTGAAAGATAACTGAGACCCTAAAGCTTCTTGTAAGCTTCTCCAGAAACATGATGTAAAATGCGGGTCTTGATCTGACACAATCAATACTGGCACCCCATGAGAACGAACTATCTCCTAAATGTAGATCTCTGCTAAACGGTTGAGGGAGTAGCTAATCGTGATAGGTATAAAGTGGCCAGTTTTAGTCAAACGGTCAACAATCACCTAGATAACATTCTGGCCATGTAATGCCGTCGGCAGTCCTGACACGAAGTCCATCGATATATGATCCCACTTCCACTCGAGGATAAATAACGGCTGCAACTGCCCTACCAGCCTTTGGTACTCAGCCTTTACCTGCTGGCACGTCAAACACTGGGCTACATACTCGGTGATTTCTTTCTTCATTCCACTCCACCAGTATGACTCCCGCAAATCTCTATACATCTTCATACTACCGGGATGAACTATATACAAAGATCTGTGAGCCTCCTCTAAAGTAGTCTTCCTGATCTCTGTATCGGTAGGAACACATAATCTGGTACGGAACCGCAAAGCTTCGTCATCTGCAATACTGAATTCCTCCCCCTGACCACTCTATACTCTGTTTATCACCTCTGCTAATTCTGGTTCTTCCTTTTGAGCGGCTTTAATTCTTTCTTGATAGGTAGGCTGTACTACTAGGCTGACAATACACACTAGCATATCACTCTCTACCAATTCTATGCTGAGTCTCTCCAGATCCATCATGATCGGATACTGGATCTCCATAGCCGTCAACACTGGTTCCTTGGATTTCCTGCTTAACGCATCAGCTGCCACGTTTGCTTTCCCTAGGTGATAACTGATGGTACAATCAAAATCCTTAATCATCTCCAACCACCTTCTCTACCTCATATTCAGTTCCTTCTACATGAAGAAATACTTTAAGCTCTTGTAGTCGGAGAAAATCTCACACTGCTCACCGTACAGGTAATGCTTGCAAATTTTCAATGCGTGTACCACTGCTGCCAATTCAAGATCATGTGTAGGATAGTTCTTTTCATATTCTTTGAACTGCCTGGATGCATACGCCACTACCCTGCCATGCTGCATCAATACACAGCCAAGTCCCTTTAAGGATGCATCACTGTAAATGACATACCCCTCACCCCCTAATGGGATAACCAATACTGGTGCTGTGACTAATCTTTGCTCCAATTCTTGAAAACTTTGCTTATAGCTGTCGTCCCACTCAAATCTGACATTCTTCCTTGTCAGTCGTGTCAAAGGTCCTGACAAAGCTGAGAATCCCTCAACGAAATGGCGGTAATAGCCAGCTAGCCCCAAAAAACTCCTGATCTCTTGGACATTTCTCGGTCTAGCCCAATTCACGACCACCTCAATCTTGCTAGGATCCATAGAAATACTGTCTCCAGATACAACATGTCCCAAGAACATGACCTTCTCAAGCCAGAATTCACATTTACTGAACTTAGCGTACAACTTCTTTTCTCGAAGTTTTTGCAAAACCTGCCTCAAGTGTGTCCCATGCTCCTCATAGCTCCTTGAATAGAATAATACATCATCAATAAACACAACAAAAAATTGGTCTAGGTATTGGTGGAAAACTCTATTCATCAAGTCCATAAATACCGTAGGAGTATTCGTTAAGCCAAATGACATAACGAGAAACTTGTAATGCCCGTACTTCGTCCTAAAGGCTGTCTTTGAGACATCTTCTGCTTTCACTTTTACCTGATGGTAGCCGAATCTGAGGTCAATCTTCGAATACACCCTTGTACCCTGGAGCTGGTCAAACAAATCGTTGATACGGGGTATAGGATATTTGTTCTTGATTGTCACTTTATTAATCTTCCTATAGTCTATACACATCCTTATAGTCCCATTTTTTTTTTTCACAAATAAAACTAGAGCTCCCCACGGAGATACACTGGGTCATATGAAGCCCTTATCAAGTAGATCTTGCAACTGATTCTTTAATTCTGCCAACTCTGCTGGCGCCATCCGATAAGGTACTTTAGAAATCGGCGCTGTATCGAAAGGTAGATCAATAGGGAAATCTACCTCATGATTGGGTGGCAAGCCTGGTAACTCATCTGGGAAAACATCTGTAAACTCCTTTACTACAGGCGTGCAAGCAAGTTTCAATTCATTCTCCAATATCTCCTTCACAACAGCCACAAACCCCTGACAACCACTCAGTAGTAGTCTTCTAGCCTGAATAGCTGATACTAGCTGAGGCGAGGATTGCACTCGCAACCCTACGAACTTGAATTCTGCTTCCCCCGTAGATCTAAATATCACTTCTTGTTCTTGGCAATCTATGCTGGCAAAATTAGCTGCTCGCCAATCCATGCCAAATATAACATCGAACTCGTGCATGTCTAGCACTATCAGATCAGCAGACAAAGTCTTTCTTTGAATATCAACTAGACAACCTCAGAGTACCCTACTACACCTCACTACTAACCCAGTTAGTGCAGATACCAACAATTCCACATCTAATGATTGTGTTTCAGCCCCACATAATTTAACACATCCCGAAGACAAGAATGAGTGTGTAGCTCCTGAATCAAACAATGCAATAACTTTAAAAGAAAGCATAATAATCATACCTGTCACCACGTCACCTTCCATCTCAGCCTCACCCGGCGTCAGAGTAAACACCCTTGCTGGAGCCTTATTCCTCTTCTGGCCCACTTATGGCGCCTGATAACCTCTCCGGTATGGTCTGGGAGCTGGAACTACATCTGGTGGGGTAGGGTAGTCTCGCACCATGTGCTCTGATCTACCGCAGCGATAGCACACCACACCACCATCTCGACACTCTCCCTAGTGCCTCCTACCACAAGTCTGGCAGACTGAAGGATCCTGCCCTGTCTGCACCTCGTGTCCTCCCATCTCCTGTCTTCTCCGTCTGCCATGATATCCTCTCCTCCATTGACTCGATCTATGACCCTACTGGTAGCCGGTAGATGCAAAACTCTTCTTTTGTCTCTGCTCCTTTGCATCAAAACGCTCACCAATCTCTGCCAAGGCTGCCTTGTCGACCAACTCAACAAAGTCTTGGATCCGCAACACCACCACCTGCTTGAATATACTCTGCCTTAAGCCTTTCTCAAACTGCCTCGCTTTCTTTACTTCATCAGGAACAATATACAGGGAGAAATGAGAGAGCTCGATGAAACGCATTGCATACTGTTGGACGGATAGCTATCCCTACTTCATACTCAGGAACTCTTCTACTTTAGCCTCCCTGACAGTAGCTAGAAAATATCTATCGAAGAACAATTCCTTAAATCGGTCCTATGTCATGGCTATCAGAGTCACCGTTTGCTGCTCCAATAGTCTTACCGCAGTTCACTACCTATTGGGCTCTCTTGTTAGTCTATAAGTGGCAAAGAGAACCCTCTATTCCTCAGTACACTGCAACACAACCAAGACTTTCTCGGTCTCATGCATCCAGTTCTCAGCAGCTGCAGGATCAACTCCACCTGAGAATATCGGAGGATTCATCTTCGTAAACTTCTCTATGGGGCACACATGACCTTCAGATGGACCACCCTGCTCCCTTGAGCTCCTAGCAATCTTAGCCATAACCTACCTAGCCACGCTACGTAATACCGCGTGAGAGTCGGTCCCAGCTACACTTGATGGTCCTGTTCCATCATTGCCACTCACATGGGCACTATTTCCTCCCAGATCCATCCCGAAAACAACAAACGCAACTCAGAAATCCTATCCTCATAATTTACCCACCTATCCTCACCACTTATCTCAATATTTCCAACTTATTTTTAATCCCTAGTCCTACATTCTAGGAACACAACCCGACAATAGCTTACTATGGTTTTCCTGAAATTGTCACCCCAGAAAAAATACAAAAACTACTACGGAAGTCCTGCCTTTAGACTATAGAACAACCTTAAATCATTTCCTAAACTCTGGTATTGTTTCTGCTGCATTCTAAAGTCTATAGAACCAAGCAACCTAGGCTCTGATACCAAACTGTGACGACCTTCTTATTTTCCACATTTTTTTTCATAATATAATAAAATCAATATCACAAATCTTAGTAGATCATAATCAACCTGGACTCGTGGGTACCAGGGATACATCAAAAACAAATCACGGAAGCCTATGCAACAGGAAACATAAATCATAAACACCTCATTATACCATACATCACAATACCAGAGTTACTACAATCACGCTATACATATATACACAACACTCAACCCAAAAAGATGTCTTAGGGCCATTTCCACAAAAATACATCCGACCCTATCAAAATACTTACCCTTTTGGAAGGGCAGATCTACCGTAGTAGATCAGCAGGGCTTTACCCGCTTTCCTATTAGGGGCTCCTGAAATATTTATAAAATTTTGGGGTGAGACACCTCTCAGTAAGGGAAATAAACTAATACTAGTGTGTGGCAACATGAGTATTCCGTGTTATACATATATCGTATAGAAACATATTTAACAAGTGTTATGTCATATATGGAAATATATATATATATATATAATTATATATATATATATATATCATCATAACATGGCATAACATACTGCATTTTCATAATCATATTTCATCTCATAAAATATAATACAAAAACATTCTTGGAAGGTTAGCTGGCTATTGTCATGTATTACCCCCACATAACTGGATTGTGTGGCCCAAAGGCGGGACTTGACAATGGTTGGCTGACCACTGCCATGTCAAAAGTATAGTATGTAAGTCTGATGGGTCTGCCAGACCTGGTCCGTACACCAGGGGCGCTTACACACTTCTTAAAAACCACATCGACTATCCGATCTCACACCACTCCGTACAGCTACGTTAACACAGATAACATGATCATGATGACCATGGACACATAGCAATGGTACCGTGCAAGTCTTAGCCTAAACCAAGCCAACCAAGTTCTGAAATCATATAACATATACTGAAACTAAGACACATGGATATTTCATATCATTAGTTTTCAAATCAATCATATCATTTTGCATATATACATATATCATGAAAATCATCGGCTCGTATGCCGGTATTACACATTTTATCATACCTTGGCCCATACGCCGGCAAATCATAGCACAACCCGTACGCTGGAAAATCACATCCATAGCTTGGCCAGTACGCCAAAAAATCATATCATAACACAGCCCGTATGCTGGCAAATCACATCCATAGAATAGCCCGTATGTCAGAAAAATATATCAATAGCTCAGCCCGTACGCTGGAAAATCATACACATAGCATGGCCCGTACACCAGAAAATAGTATAAAAATCTCGGCCCATATGCCGGTTTTCCATTATAAAAATCCGTATTATAATTACATTTCCAGAAAACATTATTTCATAACAATTTCTACTCATGCCACACTAACAGGTTTTCTGCATATTCAACATACCATCATTTTCAACAATGTTTTCTCAAATATAAATCTTATATATGAACATATTTACTTTCCTAAAATCAAATTCTATATATATATATATATATATATATATATACATACATTTCTAAAAAAGAACTAATTTAGTTTATCCCTTTACCTGATTCCTGAAAAGCCCCTAAGAAAATCTATCCCGCATCCGTAGGGTTCCTAACTCAACACCTTGGAAACAAAATTCCCTAGAACTAAAGTTCAGTATTTCTAAGCGCATAACACTTTCTACAACTGCCAAAAATCCAAATATTGAGTAGAAAGCCTTACCCTGGATTTGGGATGGTTTCCACTTCAGCCCCACAGACGATCCGCTCCGGCAGACTTGCAGAGAACTTTCCCAGGAGCATCGTGGTGGCTTCAGATCATTGAATCGATGAAAATTCGGCCCAAAATCGAAGAGAGAAGGAGGAGGAACCGAAGGGTAAGAGAGAGAGAAGTGTTTCACAGGAAATTTCAGCCAAAAATGAGTTTTAGGCCTATTTAAACCGTGGCCTTCGTCGACGAGCCACGTCACTTCGTTTACGAGGTCAATAGAAAATTCATCGACGAACTCTCCCCTTCATCGACGAAATTCAGAAACCCCAAAATCACCCCTCGGTATTTCCTCGTCGACAAACCACGACACCTTGTCGACAAGTCCTGTAGAAAATTCATCGACGAACTCCAACCCTCGTCCACGAGCTCCTGTTATACCCTCGTCGAAGAGGAGCTGAAAAATTCCTCGAGATTTATCCTTTCCAAAATGCAATGTCATTGACGAACTCTGCGTTCGTCGACAAAGTCGACTGCCTCCTTCTGTTTCTGGTTTCCATTTCCCTTTCTTTTATTATTTAAATACCATTATTCTTCAAGTCATTACTGGTCAAACCATTAACCCTATTGAAGTTTGGTCGACCAAAGGTCTTAGTATATTTTGGTTCGGTCAACCAACCATATAAAATTTTTGCAGTTAAGTCCTAATTTCATTTGACGTCACCCCTATTCATATGATTATCACTTCTAAGGTATATTAGAGCTTTTTAATGTAATATACTAGGACCTATGGTCAGTCTTACGTCTTTGAGCTTCTTAATTTTTCCCAAAAATCTGGCGTCGGTTGACCGAAGGGTGATCCTTAAGGTTCATCTATGGTCTTGAGCTTATTATATATATACATGTGTTAATTATTATAGACCTTGAAATAATTATTTTAGACCCAATGAATTGAATATAAAATACAAAAATTAAAAAACTTTGGATCTTCATTTTTCCTTTGAGTTATCATGTGCCACCATATGATTTTGCTAATTGATCCTGCACACAAACTTGGAAAACATTAAATATTTTGTACTTGTCATTATAAAAAACGAGATAGGACTCAAAATGCCAACAATCTCCCCTTTTTCAGATGATGACAAATACAAGTGCAAAAATGGGTAAAACCAAATAAAGCAAATATAAAGCCAAATAAAGAAAATAAAGCTCCCCCTAAGAATATGCATACCAATTTTTGCAAGGGTATTTCTCCCCCTTTTGACATCAGTAAAAAGGGTTGAACTAAGTAAAACAATTTAAACATTTTGAAAAAAATATTAGCATAAGAGAACATCCCCTATTTAAAAGAGTTTTGGGCATATGCGAAATATAACTGTGTTTTGAGAAAAAAAAATGGCAATTGAGCACACCAACAGTATAACCGGTCATTAAGAATTGAAATGACATGGTAAAACATAGTCAAACCAGAATTATCCACAATTCATTTCAGCTCAAATATTTCATAAGACCCGTCAAAGATTTGAGTTAAAAGCACACGACATATGATACCAAATGGAAGGTTTTAGCATAAAACATTCTAACTAGTTCACATGCATTTTCATGTGAAGTTACCAAACTAGTTATGCAATTTAAAACTATATATGTATATAATAATAAATATATATCCCCCTTTTATATTTGCAAAAAGTGTTGGGGGTGCTTGCTGAAAAAGAAACTTTAATTTAAAACAAGCAAGCAACATTTTTCTGGTTTGTCAATTAAGCACATACTTAGAATATAACCAGAAAAATATAACCACAATGATCCTAAGGATGTTAGACAATTTAAAGCAAGGATCATATGGCAAACATAAACAACATGTGGCAAAATAATATATATCAACTTAAAATTTTCACAAAGATCATTTCATTTGAGCACATGCCATAGTGAATTAAAAATAGATCTAAGCTAAAAATATTTGTGAGCAAAACAAAATGGGAATTTATGTTTAGATGCTCCCCCTTTCATTTTGAGAGATAGCTTAGATGCTTCTAAGTGCTTATACATATCACAACTTACTTTCATTTAATGGGCCAAGAGTATAAGCGATTATTTAAAATCTTTTACTGTAACTATATTGGATATTAACTTATTTATTTCAAACATTGCAACCAGTATAGCCTCCCTAGAGACTACAAATGCATAAAAAAAGATAGATATCTAGGCATTGCTACAAAGCTCACAAGCCAAAGAACAATCCATATTTGTTTATAATGGATATGATGTTCAAGGTACTTAGAAGAGTCTCAATAATCAAAAAGCGAGGAGATGCTTACAAGTCTTTTATCCTTTTTCTCTAGGGATGGAGCTTAGCTCCCCTAACTATTCGATGATTATGCTAGGATGAAATTTAATATTCAATTAGTTTTCACTCATTCTTTCAAAAATGTTTTATCATTTATTTTAACATAATCATCTTTGTACAAGGTTTTACTTTAGGAAAAATCTACCAAAATTTAGGCAGCATGTCGTATGTAAATTGGACGTTTTCCCATAAAACTTGTACCTGATAGGTTCAAACAAGCAATTTAAAATTCATATTAAGGCATACGAGAACCTATATCCACTACCATCATGCAATATACACATCATTGCATCCACCATGCAGGAGACTTTCAATACAAGCAAGCAATCGAGTAGTAATCAACAATTCATAGTAATAAAATCTACCCATTAAAGAATATGAATAGTCAAGAATAGTTCATAGTTTTGAGTTCAGTGCAATGCTCTAATTCATAAAGGCGTATGGGCATAGATGTTATAAGATAATGAGAGCATTTAATTTATATGGTCATGAAATGGAAATGCTCCCCTTGAGTTATGCACTACTATCTTCTTATGCTTTAATTTTCTTTCATCTTCTTAGCTAAGTGATTTAAGATTCAATGATTAAAACTTGGCTCTAGATGCATAGGCTTTAAAGGACCAAAAAGTCAGAATGAGTATTCATTAAGATGATAAACCTATGTCTGCCTCTTTTCTTAAGAATCTAAATACATGTAAGGGGCACAAGATCAAATAGCGTTGAATTTTAACTGCATATGCATAGGTCTCTTTCAAATTTCATTTCATCATCTTGATTTGAAACCTAGTGCAATCACTTTAGCCATTCAACACATTTCAAATGATTTGAAGCTCTAAAGGATTTGATTTAATGTTTAAGAGCTTATGAAAGGAATTTGACCAAATACTCTTAGGGATTGAATTTCTATTTGGTTCAAAAGAGAATTTATGTAGTAACAAGGCATTTTTCAAGATATTTTCGTGATGGTAATCATGTTCAGGCTTGGGAAAAGAACATATAGGAGATGTGAATGTTGTGAACAATGCTCTTTAGAGAATGAAAAGTATCCAATAAATATAATCACAATTTAAAGCAAGGATATGAACGACGGGATAGGTGACTCTTTATCGAATGTGATCATGGTGTGTAAAGAGTTCCTATGGAGGAGATGATCTAAAATTAGAGGATTTTTATACTTTAAGCTGAAAGGGAATATTTTGATTTTATTAGATGAGAAGCTTGATTCCCTTAGTGGACACCTCTAATTTTGATTGAGAATGATGACTTTTAATAAGCACACAATAGATATGAAATTTTAATAAACAATGGTTGTACCTAGAGTGATGACTGGATTTTAGTTGCTTAACTTAAGATATTTTATCTTTAAGCATGAGTTAATCATTAAGAATTATTTACTAGGTAAAATGACTTTTTTCCAATTGGAAGTGGATGTAGATACTAGGTTTATATACTTTGATCCCGATCCACTCCCTAAGCCTACAGTCATCACAACCCCTAACCCTAGGAACTTAGGAAGAATTTAAAATGATTATTTAATTCTTATTTGATCCCACTCTACCTCAAGTCCTATGGGGTTTGCTTTCATGATTACCCACGCTATTTCCTTATCTATGCCTCTAACACTTATAGATTTATATTTTTATGTCGGATGTGTCGTTTCCCTTTACAAAATAAGCATATTTTGTATATACGTGAAAGATTATGCTTATTTACCTGCTTTTAATTAATGAGACATTCATGTGGCATTGGGTCTTAAAAGATGAACCCTTTTTGAAAGATTTATTTATTTTAATTTCAAAATGTTTAACATTATTATTCTTTTCATATTTAACTTTGAGCATAACTCTAGAATAATCATTTATTACTTCTTCTAAGCAGATGATTTTCAATATCTTCTTAATCTTTTTCTTTTCTAAGGCAGCATGATAATATTTTAATTCGTCTAATTGCATTGCTATCCTTTTATTCTCACTTTTCAGAAATTACTTCTGCTTAGATAACTTAACTAGAAATTTATTCATTTTCAATAAAGTCTTTTCTAGTTTTTCATACGACATCATGCTTTCATTATTCAATTAAGCACATGATTCATAATAAGAATTAACACAATAAGTTTAACATGAATCATTGCATGCATCATCAATAGATTTATCACAAAATACAACAAATGATTCATCCCATAATATATTACAACATTCATCATAAGAATCATCACATGTATCATTAACAGAATTATCATGGTATTCAACAGATGATTTAGCATTTGACATATCACAAGATTTTGCATAAGAATCATCAATTGAGCTAGAGTGAAAATCATATACCTATTTTTCTGTTAATGCAATTATCCTATCATTTACCACTCCCAATTCATTTGAACTTGACTATAACGACCCGAAAATCTATACTATTTTTTTTTCAAATAAACTTTACTATATAGTTTATTTTCTTTGATACCCTTGGATTATCTACTATAACATCTCAGACCCCAAATGAGCACTGAGGAAACCATATTCATTTTGCACACCTACGCAGCGGGAAAACATAAAACTGTACATCCATATTTACAATACCATAATTCAATAATTCTTCAAAATATACATACACAAAAATACATCCCCCAGTAACATCCACCAAAACCCTAGAAAACTACCCGAAAACACATCTCCTTGAAAACACTTACCCCACAACTAGGGCAGTGCAACAATCCCTCTATCGGTGAGCCTGATCTGCTCGTCTAGCTGGATCACCTGAAAAATATTAAATCACTGGAATGAGACAATGCTCAGTAAGAGGAAATATGCTATTACTAGTATGTGATAACTGAGTTCCATAAATACTATACTGATAAATAATTGAAACTGTAAAAGTTGGTAAAACAATATACAGTATAACTTGCATCTATTATAGTTTTAAATATAACAATAATATCTAAGTTTTTTACTTTTTCATACTTCTAGTATCATAATATACCTGTTGATATTCTCTAAATTTGTATATATATATATATATATATATATATACATAACTGTGATATTTACCCTAGAAAACTGTACGTCAAGATTTAACCCCTCATGACAAGGTTGTGTGGCTCGTAGGCGAGACTAAACTCTGGTTGGCCTACCGGGATAAGTAACCCATAACTCTACCAATCTTGAGCCTGGCCATCTGCAATCCCTCCAACGCATGGTACTGGTATCTACCTTGCCAAACCGACCACCTTAACCCAGTCTTCTGGGGAGCCTGCAATCTCTCCGGGCATGGTTGATGGAATCCTCCACACACTATCTGAGATGTGTGGTTGCGCTATGATCTGTAATAGCAACGGTACCATGCTCTACTGATATTTGAACTAATTCATCAATGTCTGAGACTTTATAATACTATTTTCTATATATACATCTTACAGTTTCATCATGATTCCAAAATAACCATAACACCGAAAACTATTTTGTAAATACTTTAATATTTGAACTGTAATAGCTGTAAAAACTATTGTGTAATATATGAACTGTATAAATTGTAATATCATAGTGTTATGACTATAAAATTTTAGGAATCAAGGAAATTTGTAAATGTTATAAAATATATATCTGTATATACATTGTAATTCATAATTCTGCAAAATATAATAAACATATTTCTGCATAAATACTGTGAATCATAGTAATATGAAAACTGTAGGATTTCTATACTGATCTCATAATGTCTCATTCCACACAACTAAATAAATAAATTATCCATATCCTGAAAAATGAATCTTCTAATATACAAATAATTTGCGTACTGGATAATAATCTGAAAAAACATATAATTTACTGATAAATATTCCTAAATTACTAGCATAACATATTTCCCTTACCTATCAGACTGGGAGGTTCAACCCTCACGCCCTCAGCGTACCAACCTTAAAATCTTGTAATTACATATATACAAATTTTCTAGTAAAAAACTAAATTTCCTAGAAAATCATCATACTCACATTTCTTGAATTTGCCTATTCATAATTTCCTAAACTTACCTGGGTTCCTGGAAAAATAACTGCTGAGGTCCTCAACCCATGCCTTGAGGGTCCCAAACACCCTAACCCTGAAATCATAACACCCTAATTTTACTACACGAAATACTAGTATATTCTCATACAACACAAAATCTGGGCTCAGATAAACCTGGTAATACTGGAAATACCAAAATAATCTACTTACCCTGAAATTGGGATGGTACCCAAACTTCTTAAATCAACATTCTGTTCTAGTTAGGTTGTATAGAATCTCCCCAGGATCATCGTGGTAGCTTCTGGTTGTCAAACTGGGGAGAAACGAAGTCAAAAATCTAGAGAGAAGGAGAGAACACCAAATTTCTTGAGAGAGAAAGGGAAATGCAGCTGAATTCTCACCAAAATATGATTTTTCACGTATTTATAAATGACTTGACATGTGGCTTCATCGATGAGACACATGGACTCATCGAAGAGTCGACGAAGGAAGTTCATCGATGAGGATAATGAGTTCATCGACAAACCATAGGGTTTGCATGCCCCCTCTTGGTATCTCTTCGTCGACGAGGCACTGAACCTCGTCCATGAAACCTACAGGGAGTTCATCGATGAAACTTGGGCGTTCGTTGATGAACCCTTTTTGATCTTTTTGAAAATTTCCTTCCTATCTTTTATTTTATTATTATTATTTTCCAAGTCTTTATATTCTCCCCTCCTTAAAAAATTTCATCCTCGAAATTTGTTATCTGTACTACATACCATCCTCTAAGGACAAATCAGTTACTTATTTTATTACTTACCCTCACTTATGGCGGAGGAATACCGTGGTTACAACTAGGGTTTTGGGAGATTACATACATATATACATAAAAAGAAAACTCTCCAAAAACCAAAAACACTATCTATCCTATAATCTAATATACAATTCGTACCTTAACTATTTTTTACTGAAATAAATAGTACTGATTTTCTCTAAACAATCACCCTTGACTACTACTGATTCCCACCAAACAACTATGGGTACCTTTGTCGTATCTCCTCCTCTGGCTCCCACGAAGCCTCCTCTACTGCATTATTTCTCTACAGAACTTTTACTAACAAAATTATCTTAGTGCACAATACCTGTTCTTTCCTATCTAGGATATGCACCGGTGTCTCTTCATATGTCAGTAAATCTTTAAGCTTTATCTATGCATAACTGATCACATGGGAAGAGCTTGAGATGTATTTCCTTAACATGGAAACATGAAATACATCGTGTATTATGGACAATGCTGGTGGTAAAGTTAGCCTGTAGGCTACTATACCCACTCTCTCTAATATCTCAAATGAGCCAATGAACTTAGGGCTCAACATACCCTTCCTCCCAAATATCATAGATGCCTTTAATGGCGCTACTTTCAAAAATACCTGATCTTCAACATCAAACTCCAATTCCCAGCGGTGCATATCAACGTAACTTTTCTTCCGACTCTAAGCTACACTGATTATATCATTAATTAGTCAGACTTTATCGTACGCATGCTGCACCAATTCTGGTCCCAGAACTCACCTCTTACCCATTTCATCCCAGTACAAAGGTAAATGACACCTCCTACCATACAATGCCTCGTAAGGTGCCATGCCGATGCTGGCCTGATAGCTGTTACTATAGGTAAACTCAACTAGCGACATATACCGGGTCCAACTACCCGCAAAATCCAACATGCATGCTCGTAGCATATCCTCAAGTATTTGGATCGTTCTTTCTATCTACCGATTAGTTTGAGGATGATATGTCGTGCTAAATGAAAACTGAGACCCCAAAGCCTTCTAAAAGCTCCTCCATAACCATGATGTAAAACGTGGGTCACCATCTGAAACGATGGATACTGGCACTCAATGGGGTTGAACTATCTCCTGAGTGTTGATCTTTGCTAGTCTGTACATAGGGTAGCTAACTTTAATAGGTATAAAGTGGTCTATTTTTGTTAATTGGTCAACAATCACCCATATAGCATTCTGACCATGTAGTGCCGACGGTAACTCAATGACGAAATCCATGGATATGTTCTCCCACTTCCACTCAGGGATGTGGAGTGGTTCCAACTGCCCTGCTAGCCTCCGGTTGTAATGACCTGAAGAATTATAGTATTTAAATAATAAAGAGGGAGAAAGAGGAAATTAAAAGGGGGCACAACAAGTTCTTGATGACGAACGCGACGTGACATATTGGGCTCGTTGATGAGGGTGCGCTTCGTTGACGAGAAAATACCGAGAGACTATTTGCCTATCTCTGAATTTCGTCGACGAGAAGTAAATGTTCGTCGACAAACGTCCTTCTTGACCTCGTCAATGAGGTGATGTGGCTTTTTGACAAAGGCTAGTGTACAAATAGGCAAAAACATCACTTTTGGCTGAAATTTCTTGCGTAGATTCTCTCTTCTCTATCCCCTTCGATTTTCATCCCTTATTTCTAAGTTTCCAGGCCATGCTGGTTCGACGATTTGAAGCCACTACGACACTCTTAGGGAAGTTTTCTGCATATCTGTTGGGGTGGATCATCGGTGGGGCTAGTTTGAAATTCATCCCTGATTCAAGGTAAGGTTATTTATTCAGAATTTGGTCTTCCTAGAGTTATAGGAAATGTTATTCACGAAAATATACTGAAGTTTGGTTATGAGAGTTTTCGTTTTCAAGGTGTTGAACGGGGAACCCTGTAAGTGTAGGACTACTAAATTTTAAGGGGATTTCTTGTCAGTAATCAAATAAGGGAATAAACTAAAGCAGCCATTTTCCATACAAATTATTATTATTTATTAGAAAATTAATTTTCATGAAGCATGTATTATATAAATATGAGTAGATTGGTAAAAATGCATATTTGGGAAAATTTTGCTATTATGTTGAAATGTATATATATTATGAAATGCCAAATAATATGATTTCAGAATACAATGTATGGTTTTATTTAGCATTGTGTGGCATGAATATTATTTTACATGGAAAGTATTATTTTATGGCAATTTTACGAATAAGGTATGTTTTCAGAGATTATGAAATAATACAGTACATTATGATTTCAAAATACATGATAAATGAATTATTTATTCAGAATGATAAGCATGAAATGTTTGGCACAAGGCCG
This sequence comes from Malania oleifera, assembly GCF_029873635.1. NCBI lineage: Eukaryota > Viridiplantae > Streptophyta > Magnoliopsida > Santalales > Ximeniaceae > Malania > Malania oleifera. Next base: position 65,844,056 of record NC_080419.1, read on the forward strand.
TTATTGATAGTCGGTGCAAGACCGTGTATTACATATGATTTCGACGCAAGGCCGTATCTATGAATGTTCGGTGCAAGGTTGCAGATATGAAAGAATTCGGCGCAAGGACGTATGTATATATGTATGTTATTACAGAAAATGCTATCAATGTATTTATGTTAGACAAGTATATTATCATGTATTATATGTTATCAGAACCCGGATGATAGTTTAGTTCAATTTTAGGAGCATGGTACCATAGCTATACAAATCAGATTAGTATGTTCAGACTTGTACTAACTGCCCCTACAAGTAGAGGGGGTGGGAGATGGATAGTCGATGTGGCTTTTAGTGTGGAGTTGTAGACATCCACCTGACAGTACGAACCAGGGTGCGGCGGGCCTATCGTACTTACAGATATTTTTGACTCGACAGTGGTTAGCCAACCATTGTCGGGTCCTGCCTTCAGGATGCACAACTCATCATGGGGGGTAATACATGAGATCACCTAACTATACATCTTAGGTAAATTTCAGTATTATCTGTTATATCAGACATTTTATGATCATTATGACTTATTAGAAATTATGAAAGTATATGATTATTCAATATGTTATGATGAATGTTTTCTAGCATATGAAATGTATTGTATATGTATTATAGCACTAAATATTCATATTGCCACACAACTGTATTTGTTTTATTTTCCATTATTGAGAAGTGTCTCACCCCCCAAACTTAAATAATTTTCAAAAAACCCAGAAAGATCGGCGGATCAAGGCTGTTGTTGAGATAGGTTGATACTACCCCTCTAGGAGGGTAAGTTTTGATCTAGGGATAGGAAATTTATGTTGTGAGTTCCTAGATATGTAAATATTTTTTTTATTTTTGGAGATTGTATATAAACACAGTATTGTGGATTGTAGTTAACTCTGCTATTATACACTTTGTGATTGGATAGATGTAATTTATATTTACTGCTGCTTAGGTTTCCGCTGTGTAAGTCAGGTTTACCCCGTTACCCACGGGTTTCGGTTCATTCTGTTGATTATATTTAATTATATAGTAAAGTAAGCATGTCGTTACACTGGTGCTTAGTCTTTATCTGCTGGCATGTCAAACACTGTTACATGAATTTAGTTATCTCCCTTTTCATTCCGCTCCACCAGAAAGTCTTTCGAAGATCCCAATACATTTTAGTGCTACCAGGATGAACTGTGTACAGGCATCTGTGAGGCTCCTCCAATATAGTCCTCTTGATCTCAGTATCTACAGGAACCCATAGTCTAGCATGGAACCTTAGTGCTCCATCCTCTGAAATATTGAATTCTTCTTCCTGTCCATCCCTCAATATCTTTATCAACTTTGCCAACTCCGCGTCATTCTTTTGTGCAGTTTTAATTTTCTCCTGCAAGGAAGGTTGTACCACCAAGTTGGCAATGAATGCCTGGTGATCACCCCCTATTAGCTCTATGCCTAACCTCTCTAAATCCATTTTGATAGGGTGCTAAATCTCCACTGCTGACACTGTTGCTCCTGCTATTTTCTTGCTCAGTGCATTAGCCACCACGTTTGCTTTCCCTAAATGGTAGCTAATAGTACAATCATAATCCTTGATGTGCTCCAATCATCTTCTATATGGCATATTCAAATCTTTCTGGGTGAAGCAATACTTAAAGCTTTTATGATCAGTGAAGATCTCACATTTCCCACCATGAAGATAATGCCTCTAGATTTTCAGAGCATACACCACTGCAGCTAACTCTAGATTGTGCACAACATAGTTCTTTTCATACTCTTTAAGCTATCTAGATGTGTAGGCGATGAATCTCCCATGCTACATTAACACACACCTGAGTCCCTTCTGGGATGTGTCACTATATATCAAAAAACCATCTTCCTCTAATGGGATTGACAATATCGGTGTAGTGATCGGCCGCTGCTTTAACTCCTAGAAGCTCTGCTCACACTCATCAGTCCAATAAAATTTCACGTTCTTTCTTGTGAGTCATGTTAGTGGACTTGATAATTTGGAGAAGTTATCCACAAAACACCAGTTGTACCCTGCCAGACCTAAGAAGCTTCTGACCTCCTGAACATTCACTGGTCTCGCCCAACTCACTACTGCCCCTATGTTACTCAGATCATCTGATATATTGTTCCCGGAGATCACATGCCTGAGGAAAGTAACTTGCCTCGACCAGAATTCACATTTCTTTAATTTAACGTACAATTTCTTTTCCCTCAACACTAGCAAAACCAGTCTCAAATGACCCACATGCTTCTCAAGACTCTTCGAGTAGACTAGTATACCATCAACGAACACCATAACAAACTGGTCTAAGTACTGATGGAACACCTGATTCATTAAATCCATGAACACCACTGGTGCATTTGTCAATCCAAACGACATTACCAAGAAAACGTAGTGCTCGTACCTGGTTCAGAATGCTATCTTTGATATGTCCTCTACCTTGACTTTCACATGGTGATAGCCTGACCGAAGGTCAATTTTGGAGTAGACCTAGGTCCCATGGAGTTGGTTAAATAAATCATCAATTATGGGAAGAAGGTATTTATTCTTGACTGTTCGTTTATTTATTCCCCTATAATCTGTCCACATCCTCATAGTCCCATCTTTCTTCTTCACAAGCAGGATTGGTGCTCCCCAAAGAGACACACTTGGTCTGATAAACCCTTTATCCATCAACTCCTGCAGCTGGTCTTTCAATTCTTTCAGTTCATCTGGAGCCATTATGTACGGTGCTTTAGATATTGTTGTTGACCCTGGTAGTAGATCCACAGTAAATTTAATCTCTCGATCTGGTGGTAAAGCAAGTAATTCCACTAGAAAGACATCTGTAAATTCTCTAACTATTGGAATATCAGTCTGTTTTAGTTCTTCTTCTGGAATCTCCTTTATAAATGCAATATAACTCAGGCAACCACCTTGAAGCAGCTTCCTAACCTGAATTGCCGAAACTAACTATGGTGAGGCATGCACATGTAAACCCATAAATCTGAATTCTTTCTCACATGGGGGTCTGAAAATCACTTCTTTTTTATGACAATCTATGCTAGCGTGATTAGTTGTCAGCCAATCCATACTCAATATCACATCAAACCCCTGTATGTCTAGTACCACAAGATCGGCTGGTAACACTTTCTCTTGAATGCCTACTAGAACATTTTTAAGTACCCTCCTACATCTCATTACTGATCCAGTCGGAGTGACTACAAACAATTCAACATCTAACTGCTATGTCTCAATCCCAGATAACTTAGCATACCCTGACGACATGAAATAATGAGTGGCACCTATTTCAAACAAAACAACTTTATTTGGTAAAGTAGTAATAATACCTATCATGACGTCTCCAGAAGCTTCGGCATCTCCCGGCGTCAATGCATAGACTCTTGCTCGTGTTGTGTTCCTATGTTGGCCCCCACAGGGTGCCTGATAACAACTCCAAAGTGGTCTATGAGCTAGTGCATGGATTGATGGTTCCCGACATGATCATGCCATATGGCCAAATCTCCTGCATCAATAACAGACATTCTCTCCCAACTAACATTCACTTGGGTGCATTCAGCCACATCTAGGATAGATAGGAATAATCAGCCCACCCAAAACACCGCTGTGCCCCATCATCTGTCTTTGGCCTCCTCCATATTTGTCTCCTCTTCATGGGTCCCAGCCCGGAGCTCCGAGGAAACTCGGTGGCATGGGCCTCTTCTTCTAGCTCGGTACTCCTACATCTATATGCTCACTCTCCTATGATATTGTAGCTCTATCAACCAGCTCAAAGAAATCATGAATCCTCAGTACTGCCACCTGCTTGTATATATCTAATCTCAAACCCCGCTCAAGCATTCTAGATTTCTTAACTTCATCTGGTACTATATATGGAGCGAATACCCATGGGTCAAACTCAAAAACTCCTATACTTTAGCCCCTATGACCATGGCAAGATAGTATCTGTCAAAGAATATGTATCTGAATCGAGTCCAGGTCATCGACACTGGAATGGGTCTCTACTCCTCTAGCAATTTTATGGACATCCACCATCTCTCGGTCTCTCCTACCAACTTATACGTGGTGTAAATAACCCTCTTCTCGTCGGTGTAGTGGAGCACCATCAGTATCTTTTCTATCTCCTGCATCCAGTTCTCTTCAACGGTAGGATCGACTATTCCCAAAAATGTTCATCTTTGTGAATTTTTATATTGTGCATCCCTGTATAGTAGATGGACCTCCCTACTCCCTAGAGTTTCGTGCAATCTCAGCCATGACCTGTTAAGCTACACTGCGTAATATAACATCTGAGTCCCTGCCTCCCATGCCAGACAACCTTGCTCCATCATCGCTGCTAGTGTGGGCACTACTACCTCCTGGGTCCATCCTGTAATAATATCAAATTATTCTGAGAAGCCGAACCTTACAATGCTACTCTAACTAAAATACCCCATACCTTCGATCACTAATTTAGGGTCTAGTCCTACATACGGAAATATAAATTGATGATAGTTTACTATGGTTTTCTTGAAATCGCCACCTAAGGAAAATCACAGAAACCACCTTGAAATTCGTGCTTCCAAACTGTGGAATAGAACCCTAAATTCTCATCCTAATTTCCCAACATTATCTTAGTGATATTTTGTTCTATCCCAATTCCTATCCTTCCTTAAAATCCATTCCTATATTATGGTATTGTTTTCCACTGATAGTTATAGTGCAACCCCAAGAGGGGGGGTGAATTGGGTATTTAAAAATTTGTTACCTAGGTCTACAAAAATTAACAACAATGTAATTTAGCTTAGGGCCCGTCTATGCAATCATCAAACAAACCTACATGTGTAGTAAATGTAAATTGCGGAAATGTAAAGAACATGCACGATATGTTATCGGGGTTCAGCCTACTGTGCCTATGTCCCCGCCTTGGCCACATCGGCACAAGGATTACCACAATAATGCTCACTTAAATGGGTGGAGCAGCACCTAATACAACCAGGTTAATTCAAGGGGCTGACCTCAACTGAAACGCCTTAACAAGATGGTGCACCTGGCTTCTTAACTGGGTCTAAGCCAATCCGGGACTATTCCACAGGTCTAGTCTCCCTTTTCAGGCCCATGCCTGGAATACAGCTAATGTGTATAAAAATGTTTGTACACGGAAATGCACTTCAACACAAGCAGATGTATGCACCAATATAGCTCAGTCAATAATGCAAGCATGAATGATATGTAAATATGCTCAGTGCTCTAATGTGTGCTAAACACTCAATCACGTATATATTTTCAGTCCAGATTTATAGTGTATATCTAAGTAAGATTTGAAACACACTATTTGAATATCACAAAAATAGATCAGGATTTCAAATATGCTAAGCAAGATAAATCAAACAAACTTAATAGGATGTTTCAATGTATAAAGCACAATGGAGTTGTTTGAAAGACTAGCTTTTTATAAAAGGATTTTTGCATACAAAATCTAGGTTTAGGTAACTTGCAACAATAATGCAAGAACCAGAAACCCTTAAAGTCTTTCCACACTAGATTTATCAAATGAAATCAGTGGAAGAACTTTAGGCTATACTCTCAAGTAATGAATCAATCAATATACTAAGAGAGAGTATTAGCTAGAGAAATTTAAGCACAATAGCCTTAAAGAAATAGTCACAATGCTTAGAGAAAGAGAATGAGGAGTATGTGAGTGTTTGCAAGAAATATTTGGCTAATATAGGGTTTTTAGGGTTTTGAAAGTTGAGAGAGTTTTTGCCCTAATCAAGTTTGCTAATTCCTTCCTAATTAAGAAAAATGAACTGGTATATATAGGCAAGGAGGATTTTTTATCGTTGGGGACATAATGGGTATAATTAGAATTGTCTAAAAGACCATTAAGAAAGTTAACCCAGTTTACCCCATTTAAAAAATTAGTAAAAATTATTTCAACCCGCAAGGTTCAGGTGCCCAAACAGATAGTCAAAAATTCAACTTTAAGAGGTTCGGGTGCCTGAGTTGAGGACTGGTTGGCTGAACCAAAGTCAGTAGCCAAATGTTTGGGGTTTGGGTGCCCGAAGCTGAGTTCGGTTAACTGAACCAGATAGTTCGGTTACCCGAGCCTTTATTTGAATGTAAACATTCGGCTGCTTGAGTAGTTGAAAAGTGCTCTGACAAGCATTTGGGTGCCCAAGGAAGATACATTTAAAAGAGGTTCGGTTGCCCGAAGCTAAGTCAACATGTTGACTTGTTCGGTTGCCCGAGTGGCTTTACACGGCATAGGTTCGGTCGCCCGAACCCTCTCAACCTTTTCAATTTTTTTAGTCTATTTTTAGCCAATTATTATTCCCCTGATATGAAGATGATAATGGGGACTGCTTGTGCATTTTTTTAGAGACCTAAGGACTTTCTATCCCACTGGAATAAATCAAGTGTCGGTCGACCGATCCCTAAGGTCAGTGTAGTTACCAAAAATCCAACTATGGTCATTTTGAGCATACCTACCTACCATGCATGATGCAAATTATTACAAACCATACACACGCACAGTTCATAATAAATTACACCCTAGAATGAAGAAATAAACAAATAATATAAAATACAACTCATAGATCTTCATTCTTCGGCACGAACACCACATGCCATCATTATATGTCTTTCAGTCCTAAAGCGCGCACAAGGTGAACCTGCATGCAATTCTCAGTACAACCATCAGTACCAAGAGTATTTGTCATAATCAAAATTGAGTGTGACTAATAAGGTCAACATCCACTGCACTCTAGAGTTTACAGAACCTAGCAAACCTAGGCTCTAATACCAAACTGTAACGACCCAAAAATCTATAACATTTTTTTTTCAAATAAACTTTACTATATACTTTAATTTACTCTGATACCCTTGGATTATCTACTATAACATCTCAGATCCCAATCTGATCACAAATTTAGGGTCTAGTCCTACCATATGGAAATAAAAATCAATGATAGTTTACTATGATTTTCCTAAAATCGCCCCCAGGAAAATCACAGACCCACCCCGAAATTCCTGCTTCTAGACTGCAGAGTAGAACTCTAAATTCTCATCCTAATTTTGCAACATTATCTTAGTGATATTGTGTCCTATCCCAATTCCTATCCTTCCTTAAAATACATTCCTATATTCTAGTATTGTTTTCTACTGCAGTCTAGAGTTTACAGAACCTAGCAAACCTAGGCTTTGATACCAAACTGTAATGACCTAAAAATATATACCATTTTTTTTTTCAAATAAACTTTACTATATACTTTAAATGAGCATTGAGGAAACCTTGTTCATTTTGCATACCTATGCAGCGGGAAAACATAAAACTGTACATCCATATTTACAATACCAAAATTAAATAGTTCCCCAAAATATACATACACAAAAACACTTCTCCTAATAACATCCACCAAAACCCTAGAAAACTACCCAAAAACACATCTCCTTGAAAAAACTTACCCCACAACTAGGGCAGTACAACAATCCTCTATTAGCGAGCTTGATCTGCTCGTCTAACCTGAAAAATGTTAAATCATAGGGATGAGACAACGTTCAGTAAGAGGAAATATGTCATGCCCCGAACCCGGCAATGGGCCTTAGGGTGTGATATAAAAACCTAACCTGTCCCTGTATCATACAAAACACACATTCACATACACGACAAATATGCAAGCGGAAAAGTTCATTCCATACATACATCGAACCATAGCAGAGTCTATACAATAGAGTCTATGCTCCATATTACAAAACATAACCCAAGGTGCCAGCAATACCCAAACGACAACCCTATTACAGTCCAAGGACTTACACAAGTACTCTATGCAAATGAAATTAGGATAGCTTCCCAAGAGGGGGGGGGGGTGAATTGGTATTTTTTAAAATTATGTTTAATTTTGATCCTTAATTATCAATCAATCACAACAATTAAATATGAAAACAATTCAATCCACAATTAATCAAAAAACTCAATCACCTTGTAATAAATTGCTGAATTTGTATAAGCCTTGTGTTTGTTAAAAAAAAAACTCACAAGTCTTCCTTATGTTTAGCTTTTAAACAAACTTTTAGATTAATAAGTTTCATTTGATCAACCAATGTAGTCCCTTTTGGTTTTCGCAATCAATGCTGATCAAACCAAAAACAAATTATCCTCCGGTCTATTTAACAACTAAACACTCAGAATTAATCAATTAAAAGCATACACGTAGATTATGAGCCTTTGCAAAAGAAAAATAAAGAGTAAGGAAGAGAAAGAGAGAGACACAAGATTTTACAAGGTTCGGCTTATACCCAGCCTACGTCCTCGCCTTTGGCAAACCACCAAAGGATTCACTAGTTGAGTTCTGTTGACGGGTGGAGCAATACCGATTACAAAACACTCATTCCGTTAGGCTAGAGCCCGCCTCTCCAAACAATATTCCCTTGTTTGGTCTAACGATTCTACAGCCCTGAATCATCTATGAATAAGAATCAAGATAAAGAGATGTTGTGCACAAGAAAACACTCTCACAGCAAAGTAGGTTAGTACAACAATCAGCACAATAATACTTCAAAGTAATTCAAGTATAAAAGAATTTGAAACTCAATACTTAGTATGAATCACCAAATAACTTTCGAAAGATGAAAGATTCTGACTTTGAAAGCTTTGCTTCGAAGTATGAATAGGTAGCAAATCAGTAGTTTGAACACAAGAGAGTTTGAGAGCCTTTTATAACTTTGAATGCTTTAAGATTGCTTGGTGTCTCAAACCTTTGAAGATTGGGGCTATTTATAGATGTTTAGAAGCAATTCCTTACCCCCAAAGTTTTCTTAAAATAGTTTCCAAGTATTTTAAAATAATTATGTCCAAAAACCTTGTATAAAAAATCTTCCCGTTAAGAGTTTCTAAGCCAACATTCGAGTGGAAGTCGCCTATCACAGAACAAACTCTCAACACAGAATAATGGAAGTCGCCTGTCAGAACCAAGGCAGTCGCCTGTCATGTTCACGCAGACACTTGATAGGTTTAGGCAATCGCCTGTTTTGCTACTAACTTTTTGAAAAACCCTTTACTTAATTTGGCAGTAGCCTGCCATATCATGGCAGTCGCTTGGCCCTTCATTATTTCAAAATATTTTTCTTTTTCAAAAACCCTTTATTTTCATTGATTTATAAAAATATTCTTTAGAGTATATATAAAAAATATATTTTTGAATTTCTAAGAGCTTCAAACCAATTTATATGAATTTAACTTGAAGTACTTACATTTAGAACATCTAAAAAAAATAATCATTTGTTCTTCAATCTTGTTCTTCCATCATCTTTATGCTTTCAATGTTTTCTTTGAGCTTTCACTAGTATATCTTTCATTCTCATGCTCTTTAAGATCTCTTTGTAATCCATAGGCGTCCTTATGCTTTTGAGCTTGAAATGTAATAAACCTATCCCATCTAATATCCTTAAAGAGTTCCATGATTTCAGGAAAATCTGAATTGAAGAACGTTACGTCAAGAACCTTACCTAAAATAGGTTCAGCTGAAGCAATCTGATTCCGATAAAGTTTCTTAGCGTGTGGGGTCACTAACCATTTCTCCACCTCATCATTATTGATCCTTGTTGAAGAAGAAGATTCCTTGATGCCAACATATTTGGATTAAGGCATATTTGTATGGAGAAGAGGAACAAAGAAACCCTAGGTTAGTTTCGTGATTTGGTGAGTAGGAAGGATTGGAACCTTTGTTTCAAGCTAATTTGAACGAGATATTTGAGTGGAAAAAGATTAGAGAAGAGAAATTTCAAAGAGAAAGATGAATGAGCAAGCACCTGGTGGAAGTTAAAATGTCTTAAAATAGGGTTTTAAACCCTACTTGCCGCAAGGCAGTTGTCTGCTTGAATGTGGCAGGCACCTGTCTATGTGGAATCTGAAAAGTCAGTAGCCTGGCACCTTGGTGGCAGTCGCCTGCCAAGTAGAGAAAAATTTAAATTACTTCACGACTATGTAGCATGCTCAATTCTCTTCTTATAAATATGAATCTTTCTTCCGATAAAGGTTTTGTGAAAATATCTGCTAATTGATCATTTGTATTTATAAAATCTAACATTATATCTTCGTTTTGCACATGACCTCTCAAGAAATGATGTCTTATGTCAATGTGTTTTGTTCTTGAGTGAGATATTGAATTTTTTGAAATATTAATGGCACTTGTGTTGTCACATTTTATGGGAATAGTTTGATATTGTATTTTAAAATCTTTTAGTTGCTGTTTCATATACAATGTTTGGGCACAACAACTTCCTGTAGCAATGTATTATGCTTCCGCTGTGGATAATGCTACAGAGTTTTGTTTCTTTAAAGACCATGAGATTAAAGAATGTCCTAGAAAATGACACGTTCCACTTGTGCTTTTTCTATCTATTTTACATCCAGCAAAGTCTGCATCTAAATAACTAATCATTTCAAATTCAGATTCCTTTGGATACCATAAACCTAGTTCAAGTGTGCCTAATAGATATCTAAGAATTCTTTTGACCACTGTTTGGTGTGACTCCTTAGGAGCTGATTGAAACCTTGCACACATACATACACTGAACAAAATATCCGGTCTACTTGCTGTTAAATAAAGTAAGCTTCCTATCATTCCTTGGTAATACTTAGTATCAACTTGTTTTCCTTTTTCATCTTTGTCAAGACTAGTTGAAGTACTCATAGGAGTTCCTATAGGTTTACTTTCTTCCATATCAAACTTTTTTAACATATCTTTAATATATTTAGTTTGATTTATGGAAGTTCCATTCTTTACTTGTTTGATTTGTAATCCTAGAAAATAATTTAATTCTCCCATCATACTCATCTCAATATCTTTTTGCATGGATTTAGCAAATTCATTACATAAATTCTCGTTGGTTGCCCCAAAAATAATATCATCAACATAAATTTGTACTATAAGCATGTCTTTGTTTTTGGTTTTTATAAACAATGTACTATCTATTTTTCCTCTTAAGAAATTGTTTTGGATTAAGAATTTGCTTAGTCTTTCATACCAAGCTCTAGGAGCTTGTTTTAATCCATATAGAGCTTTAGTCAACTTAAATACATAATCTGGGTTTTTTGAATTTTCAAAACCTGGAGGTTGTTTTACATAAACCTCTTCATTTGTATATCCTATTTAAAAAAGAACTTTTTACATCCATTTGATACAATTTGAAATTCCTATAGGCTGCATAAGCTAGGAGCATCCTAATTGCTTCCATTCTTGCTACAGGAGCAAAAGTTTCATCATAATCAATACATTCTTCTTGATTATATCCTTGAGCTACTAGCCTAACTTTATTTCTTACAACAACTCCATTTTCATCCTTTTTATTTCTAAACACCCATTTAGTTCCTATGATTGATTTGGCTTTGGGTTTTGGTATAAGTTCCCATACTTGACTTCTTTCAAATTGATTTAGTTCCTCTTGCATAGCTATAATCCAAGAGTCATCTTTTAAAGCTTCATCAATACTTTTGGGTTCTTATTGAGATAAAAAGGCATAATGATTGCAAATATTTTTCAAAGAAGCTCGAGTGGTTATACCTTTTGAAGTTTCTCCAAGTATTTGTTCCTTTGGATGAATTTTTGAATATTTCCATTCTTTAGGTAATTCTAGACTTTCCACAATGTTTTCATTTGAAGTCTCTTTAAAATTTTCTTCCTTTATTTTAAGATCTTCTTCATTTTGTGGAACATCTTCTTTTTCATCATTCTGAGTTTTATTTTCATAAACGTTGGATTCATCAAATGTTATGTGTATTGATTCAATGATAGTGAGAGTTCTCCTATTGTAGATCCTATAGGCTTTGCTATTTAGAGAGTAGCCTAAAAAGATACCTTCATCAAATTTTGCATCAAACTTTCCTAAATCATCTTTAGTGTTAAGAATAAAACATTTGCACCCAAATACATGAAAGTAAGCAATATTAGGTTTTCTTCCTTTCCATAATTCATATGGTGTTTTATTTATACTTGATCTTATAGATACCCTATTTATAATATAACAAGCTGTGTTTACAGCTTCAGCCCAAAAGTATTTAGGTAAATTATTCTCATTAATAAAGTTCTTGCCATTTCTTGTAAAGTTCTATTTTTTTTTTTCCACAACTCCATTTTGTTGTGGAGTTCTAGGCGCTGAAAAATTATGAGATATTCCATGTTCATTGCAAAATTTATCAACTTCCTTATTCTTAAATTCTTTTCCTTGATCACTTCGAAAACTTGTTACATTATAGCCTTTCTCATTTTGTAATTTCTTACATAAGGAAATTAACATATTGCAAGCTTCATCTTTATTAGATAGAAATAATACCCAAGTAAATCTTGAATAATCATCTACTATTACAAAAGCATATTGTTTTCCTCCTAGACTTAAGATTCTAGTTAGACCAAATAAATCTAAATGTAAAAGTTCTAGGGGTCTTTTAGTAGATATATACTTTTTCTTTTTAAAGCTAGTTTTAACTTGTTTTCCTTTTTGGCATGCATCACATACCTTATCTTTTATGAATTTAGTATTTGGTAATCCTTTTACAAGATTTTTCTTTGATAGTTTGGATAATAAGTCCATGCTAGCATGTCCTAACTTTCTATGCCAAAGCCAACTTATATCATTCATAACTGCCCAACAAGTTACATTTTGATTTTTTAGATTTTCAAGATTTATACAATAAACATTATTTATCCTAAGAGATATAAATAAGATTTTATCTTCTTTGGGATTCTGAATAATGCATTTTTCTTTCTTAAAGATTATTTCAAACCCTTTGTCACTTAATTGGCTTATGCTTAAAAGATTATGTTTTAATCCTTCTACCAATAATACATTATTAATAGTAATAGAAGGTTTATTACCTATTCTTTCGATGCCAATGATCTTACCTTTGACATTATCACCGAAGGTGACATATCTTCCATCCTTTTGTTTTAATGATGTGAACTTGGTCTTATCGCCGGTCATGTGTCTTGAACACCCGCTGTCCAAGTACCACTTGTCTGTTGATAACGTTGTCCTAAAACATACCTACAATGGAGGATTCATTTGGTTAGTTTTAGGAACCCAAATCCTTTTAACTTTCTTTATTTTATTGTTAGATCCATTATTGACTTTCCATTCACCTTTTATTTTAACATATTTCCTTTTTAGTGGGCAATCAAACATTACATGACCTTTGGTCTTGCACATATAACAAATAGTGTGTTCATGTTTGTTGTGTGAGGAAGTACTAGCATAGTGCTTGGCTTCCTTTACAAAATATTCCATGTATAATTTCTTATTCTTTTTGTTTGGTTTGCCATTGTAACCTATTCCTTCTTTATTCCCATGTAGCCTTTGCTGTCCAATCATTTTTTCAAAATTATCTTTTCCTTTAGTAAAATTATATATAACTTGTTCTTTATCTTCTACTAATTTCTTTAGTTCATTTAATTTTTTATCCTTTTTTCTTATGTTTTCTTTATGAGTTTTGGTTAACTCTTGAGTTGCTTTACTTCTTCTTCTAACTTGTCTATACAAGAATCCTTTTCTTCTTCAATAGTTTTAAATGATTCAATTTGTTTAAGAAGTTCTTTATTTTGATCCTTTAAGGTTATATTTCTTTTGTAAATTTTTATGAATCTTTTATGTAAAGAAAATAGTTCAGCTTGTAATTTTTTGTATGAGGGCATACTATCACAAGACTCATCATAAGATTCGTTGCTAGATTCAGTTGAAGAGTAGTAGGAGTTTACCTCTTCATCGTTCGCCATGAAGCATACGTTTGCCATCTCTTTTCCACTTGATTCGTTTTCAGTTTTGCTGGAGCTTGAGTCATACCAAGTAGCTTTCATAGCTTCCTTCTTCTTCTTCTTTTCTTTCTTGAGCAAAAGGCAGTTCGGTTTAATATGTCCTGGTTTCTTACAATGATAGCATATAGGAAGTTCATTTTTACTTTTATTTTCTTTTTTACTTGATTCTATCTTTTCAGTTTTTCTTTTGTTGAACTTCTTAGGAAACCTTTTATTCCTTCTATAAAACTTTCCTAGCCTCTTAGTGATGAATGCTAATTCATCTTGATCCAAATCACTTGATTCTCTTTCTTCATCGCTTGAGCTGTGGCTTGATGCTTTTAGTGCAATAGATTTCTTATGCTTTGGTTCAGGATTTCTTTCTTTTAGACCCATTTCATAAGTAAGAAGTAATCCTATGAGTTCATCTAAGGAGGTAGTCTTAAGGTTCCTTCCTTCAGTAATTGTTGTAGCCTTAGGTTCCCATATTGAGGGAAGACCTCTCAAAATTTTTCTAATCATTTCATAGGTGGTATATGTTTTACCTAAAGCACTTAGGGAGTTAATTATGTGGATGAATCTGGTGTACATACTTGATATGGATTCATCTGAATTCATTTTGAATGCTTCATATTCGCTAGTTAACATGTCTATTCTATTGTCCCTTACATCAACGGTTCCTTCAAATGTGACTTCTAATTTGTCCCATATTTCTTTTACTGTTTTACAAGCCATTACCCTATTGAATTCATTAGCGTCTAAGGCACAATATAAGGCATTTATAGCACTTGAGTGTATTTGTAGCTTCTTATAATCTGAATCAATCATATCCTTTTTCTCTTTTGGAATATGTTTTCCATCTATTATTTTAGTGGGAACAAGGTCTCCATCTACAACTACTTCCCATGCTTTCCAATCCATGTGTTGGAGGTAAATTTGCATTCTCTTTTTCCAAAAGGTGTAATCGTGCCCACAAAGATTGGTGGACGAGTTAAGGATTGGCCCTCTCCAAGAGGAGCCACTCCCATGTTAGCCATGTAGATCTTTTTATAGCAGCTTGTTAGGTATTTGCTATAACTAGGCTCTGATACCAATTGAAATTAGGATAGCTTCCCAAGAGGTAGGTGAATTGGTATTTTTTAAAATTATGTTTAATTTTGATCCTTAATTATCAATCAATCACAACAATTAAAAATGAAAACAATTCAATCCACAATAAATCAAAAAACTCAATCACCTTGTAATAAATTGCTGAATTTGTATAAGCCCTGTGTTTGTTAAAAAAAAACTCACAAGTCTTCCTTATGTTTAGCTTTTAAAAAAATTTTTAGATTAATAAGTTTCGTTTGATCAACTAATGTAGTCCCTTTTGGTTTCTGCAATCAATGCTGATCAAACCAAAAAAAAAAATTATCCACCGGTCTATTTAACAACTAAACACTCAGAATTAATCAATTAAAAGCATACACACAGATCATGAGTCTTTGCAAAAAAAAAAAATAATAAAGAGTAAGGAAGAGAAAGAGAGAGACACAAGATTTTATAAGATTCGACCTATAGCCAACCTACATCCTCGCCTTTGGCAAACCACAAAAGGATTCACTAGTTTAGTTCCGTTGACGGGTGGAACAATACCGATTACAAAACACTCCTTTCGTTAGGCTAGAGCCCGCCTCTCCAAACAATATTCCCTTGTTTGGTCGAATGATTCTATAGCCTTGAATCATCTATGAATAAGAATCAAGATAAAAAGATTTGGTGTACAAGAAAACACTCTCACAGCAGAGTAGGTTAGTACAACAATCAATACAACAATACTTCAAAGTAATTCAAGTATAAAAGAATTTAAAGCTCAATACTTAGTATGAATCACCAAATAACTTTCAAAGGATGAAAGATTCTCACTTTGAAAGATTGGCTTCGAAGTATGAATCAGTAGCAAATTAGTAGTTTGAACACAAGAGAGTTTGAGAGCCTTTGAGAACTTTGAATGCTTTAAGATTGCTTGGTGTCTCAAACCTTTGAAGATTGGGGCTATTTATAGATGCTTAGAAGCAATTCCTTACCCCCAAAGTTTCCTTAAAATATTTTCCAAGTATTTTAAAATAATTATGTCCAAAAACCTTGTTTAAAAAATCTTCCCGTTAAGAGTTTTTAAGCCAACGTTCGATTGGCAGTCACCTGCCACAACTTGGCAGTCGCCTGTCACAGAACAAACTCTCAACACAAAATACTGGTAGTCACCTGCTAGAACCAAGGCAATCGCCTGTCTGGCTACTAACTTTTTGAAAAACCCTTTACTTAATTTGGCAGTCGCCTGCCATATCATTTTTTCAAAATATTTTCTTTTTCAAAAACCCTTTCTTTTCATTGATTTATAAAAATATTCTTTAGAGTATATATAAAAAATATATTTTTGAATTTCTAAGAGCTTCAAACCAATTTATCTGAATTTAACTTGAAGTACTTACATTTAGAACATCTAAAAAAAATAATCCTTTGTTCTGCCATCATCTTTATGTTTTCAATGTTTTCTTTGAGCTTTCACTAGTATATCTTTCATTCTCATGCTCTTTAAGATCTCTTTGTAATCCACAGGCTTCCTTATGCTTTTGAGCTTTGTCTCTTCCTTTAAGCTTTGCCTTAAGCTTTGTCTTTCTCCTAAAAAACTTTCACTTGAACCATATTAAACACATCATTGATTTGTTATCATCAAAATAAGAATTGTAAGCCTTATTAGGCCAACAACAGTAAACCGACCACCACGCTCCCAACACTAGGACGCTAGTTCTGGTTACTTGAAGGACCTGAAAACATGTATGTACGATAGGGGTGAGACACATCTCAGTAAGGCAAAATCAAATTATATCGATGTGTGGCATGTGAGTGTTATCATGACATAAACATACACATACCAGTACTAGTATTTCCACAAAATAGTTCCAGTATAGTTGTCAACACACACATGATCAATCAACCCAGTGTCGTCACACTCTTCGGCATGAATCCGGCTCGCATTACACAACGTCCCTGGTATATGGCGTAGCCCCAGGCTCCCATGGCATCATACCGGTACATCTGGTGGATCCACACCCTTCGGTGATCAGCCGGTAAGAGGCGATATTTCACGCCCTCGGATATAGAGCCGGACACTCTGGCCACTGGCAGAGGATATTTCAAACACTTGGATATAGAGCCAGACACTCTTCCACAACTTGAAACAATTCAAAACACACGTTTCTATATCTCAGTTCAGCATATCAAAACTCAATGCATATTCATATAATAGTTCATTCCACACTTATTTGGTAATCTCAAAATCATGATTTTCAAAATATAGTTTAAAACAAGTCAAGGCACAACCATCTCCATAACACAATATACTCAACAATATATCAACGGTTTTCCAATGAAACCAGAGATGCAACCCGATGCCCCATTTTTCCAAAAACTGTAACATGAAAACCCCAAAATTTTTACTCATTAGATTTCCCTAAATAAGTAGCCAAAACATACACAAGATCGTGAACCAGTGTTCTACCGAATATGATTTCAAAACAACCGATATAAATAGAATCCCCATACCTTTCCCCAAAAATCTAAACATGAACTTTATGACTCCTAAATAGCGAATCATGTTCCCAAAACCTATAAATCACAGTACAATAATTACTTACAATCTTACACTTTATAGATCTACCGAAATGGAAATGAAAATCAAGCCTTACCTCTATTTTTGGGTCAAAACCCGAAGACTTGAAAATGAAGATTCATTCCACAGAACATGTAGAGATTCCTTCCTTGATCCTCGCAATAATGTTGGATTGACGATTCTAACGATGAATAGCGAAGAAATCTAGAGAGAGAGAGAGAGAGTGGAGTTTCGAGTTCTAGAGAGAAAGAAAGGGAGAATTTGATATCATAGCCAAGAAGCAAAGGAAGAGGATATTTATAAAGCCTTTGACTCGTCCAACATTGTCGATGAGGCGGAGTCTTCGTCGATGAGTTAGCGAAGAGAGTTCATCGACGTCATGGTGGCCTCGTCGACGAGCCTAAGATTTCAGGATTTTCCAAAATCTCTCGACTTCTCCTCGTCGATGAATCTCTGCATTTTGTCGTCGAACAATAAAAAGGCCTTTGTCAACGAAAACACAATCTTCGTCAACGAAGCCTGTTCAAATTACTGTTTTACCCTTTTCTTATTTATTTATTCCTTATCTCACGAATCAGGTTTTTACAACCTCCCCTCCTTACAAAAACTTTGTCCTCGAAATTTGTAATCTCTCATTTACGAACTCTTCCACACAACCGAATACACATACCCGACTCTAGGAAGAGCCGGTGGCCACTTACAATGCAACCCCGTCACAATGCATACATACCCTCGCTTATAGTGGAGGAATACCATGGTTACATACATATACTATCTCGGGAACAATAACACACAATCCCAAAGAATAACCACTATCACAATACAATAGTAGCATTATTCACACGTACTCACCGACTCTACCATCCAAACTACTTCTCAAAACAACTGTGGATACTTTCGGTGTATCTCCACTTCCTATTCCCAAGAAACTTCCTCAATCTCGTGATTCTGCCACAATACCTTCACTAACGGTATATCCTTGGTACGTAGCTTCTGAACTTTACGATCCAGAACCTGAATGGGTACCTCCTCATACACTAAAGCATCCCCAATTTCTATGTTCTCGTAACTAATAACATGCGATGGATTTGACATGTACCTCCTCGACATGGATACATGGAACACATTGTGAATCCTCGAGAGCATTGGGGGTAGTGCAATCCTATAGGCTACTTGACCCACTCGCTAAAGAACCTTGAATGGTCTAATATACCTCGGGCTCTGCTTGCTCTTCTTCCTGAATCTCATCACCCCTTTCATCGGAGCGATTCTAAGGAATATCTTACCCCCCACCTCGAATTCCAACTAATGGCGACGAACATCCCCGTAACTCTTCTGCCAACTCTGAGCTGATTTAATCATATCCCGGATCAAACCCACCTTCTCAGACGCTTGTTGCACGAATTCAAGTCCTAAAACCTGACGTTCACCCACCTCATCCCAAAACAAAGGAGACCAACACCTCCGATCATACAAAGCCTTGAACGGTGCAATCCCAATACTAGCCTGGAAGCTATTGTTATAGGCAAACTTTACTAGTGGCAGAAACTGCATCCAACCACCACTGAAGTCTAACACTTCAGCTCGTAACATATCCTCCAAGATCTATATTGTTCTCTCCGAATGTCCATCAGTTTGGGGGTGGAATATTGTACTGAAAGTAAGCTTCGTCCCCAGTGCTTCTTGCAAGCTCTTTTAGAATTGAGAGGTAAATCACGGGTTTTGATCTGACACAATGGACACTAGCACCCTGTGCATCCTGACTATCTCATGCACGTATAAGTCTTCTAGCCTACTCAAAGGATAGCTAACCTTCAAAGGTACAAAGTAAGCAGATTTCGTCAACCTATCCACGATCACCCAAATGACATTCTGCCCATGAAGCACTGGTGGCAATTCGGTAACAAAGTCCATATAAATGTGCTCCCATTTCCACTCCGAAATACCTAAGGGTTGTAACATCCTTGCCGGCCTCTGATGTTCAACATTCACCTACAGACATATTAGACACTACTCCATGAATCGAGCAATCTCCCTATTTATACCACTCCACCAGAAGGACTCGCGTAAATCCCGATACATCTTCGTGCTACCAATATGTACCATATACAAGGAACGATGCGCTTCTTCTAGAACTGTCCTTCTAATCTCATCATTGTTTTGAACGCACATCCAAGTTCTAAACCTCAACACACCTCCCTCAGAGATGTTAAAGTCCGCTATTGACCTTATAGGTCACACCCGATTTTGATAATGACAAATACTCTAGTATTTGATGACTTTCAAGTTTATGAGCAGGATCATATTAAGCTAAATCATATTGATTGCATTCAGTAACTTGAAGAAATATGAAGACCCAGCATATTCATTTTTTGTTGTAATTTATATTATTTGGGTTTGTAACAATCTATATCAGTCTGTAATAATCTATGCATGTCATGCATGTAGGTTTTGTAAGCTCAAAATGACCATAGATTGACCGTAGGGACCGAATGACTTTAGGACACCCTTCGATCGACCTTCGGTCAATCGATGCTAGGTTTTTTAGGCGTACTTGAAAAGACCCTAGGTTCCTACACATTGTGCACAAAGTCCCCATAATCACTTACATTATCAGGGGACAGAATTGATATAAAATTGAAAAAAATAGGTAAGTATATGAGAGGCCGGGTGACCAAACCTCAGGAGTTCAAAACTCCTCGGGCGCCCGAACTATTGGAAAGTCAGCAGTTTGACCAGGCTTCGGGTGACTGAATATAAAATGACCCTATTGCCCTCAGGCGACCAAACCCTTAGAAGTTTACTTTTCACCAACTCGGGCTACCAAAATTTTCAGTTCAAAAAGGGCTTGGACGACTGAACTTGTTAGTTCGGCTAACCAAACTTTGTTTTGGGCACCTGAACTGCGCGACAAATATTTTTGGCTTTTGTTTAGGAAACCAAACCTAGACCCAGGTGACCGAACTATTTAAAAATGCTTTTTTAACTAAGTCTATTCAGGCACCTAAACCTCTCGGGTTAAATTAATTTTTACAGGAGTTAAAATTAAGTAAATTAGGTTAATTTTCCTAACTGGTTTTAAAACAAATTTAATAATACCCATAAAGTCCCCAACAGTTATAATTTTTTCATTCTCTATATATAAGGGTTCATTTGCAAAATTAAGGTGAGATTAGCCAAAAAATATTAGCAAAAATCCTCTTTATCTCAAATACCCTTTTTGTCTAAATACTCTTAAATTTCTATTTCCTTGATACATTTTAGTATTATGAGAGTATATTGGTTGTTCTAGTGTATACTAGGTATGTGACAACCCAAATAAAAATGGAATTTAAATGATAAAATGGAAACAGTAGCAGAAGGAAGAAGTCGACTTTGTCGACAAATACTTGGGATTCGTTGACGAAGGTTTAAGAGAATTCGTCGACGAAGACTGAATTTCATCGATGAAGAAATACCAAGAGAGGTTTTGAGCCGACTGAATTTTGTCGATGAGGACTGAATTTTGTCGACGAAATTATTAAAGGATTTGTCGACGAATGACGTGGCTCGTCGACGAATCTTGTTCTATAAATATGAAAAAATCCAAATTTTACTTTCCAATTAAGAAATCTCTCACCTCTCTCTCTCGCCCCTTTGGTTTTCTCTCTCTCTCTCTCTCTCTCTCTCTCATTGATTTTGGGCCAGATTTACGCTAGATTGACAATCCGAAGCCACCACGACGCTCTTGAGGAAGTTCTCTCCAAATTTGCCGGGGCGGATCGTTGGTGAAAGCAAGTTGGAAACCATCCCAAATTCAGGGTAAGACTTTCTACTCAATTTTTGGATTTTTAACGGTTGAGGAAAGTGTTATACGCTTATAAATACTGAACTTTAGTTCTAGGGAATATTGTTTCCAGGATGTTGAGTTGAGAACACTGCGGGTGGGGGGCAGATTTTCTTAGGGGCTTTTCAAGAATCCGGTAAGGGGATAAACTAAGCTAGTATTTTATGAAAAATATGAATATTGTTATAGAATTTGGTTTTAGGTAAATAAATATATTTATATATGACTTATATTTGGGAAAATACTGTGAAAATGATCGTATGTTGAATATGTGGAAAATATGTTAGTGTGGCATGAGTATAAAATGTTATGAAATACTATTTTCTGGAAATGTGATTATGATATGGATTTTTATAATGGAAAACCAGTGTACAGGCCGAGATTTTTATATATATTTACCGCCGTATGGGCTGAGATTTTTATATATATTTGCTAGTGTACGGGCTGAGCTATGTGTATGATTTGCTAGAGTACAGGCTGGGCTATGGATATATTTTTCTGGCGTGCAGGCTGTGCTATGGATGTGATTTTCCAGCGTACGGGCTGTGCTATGATTTGTTGGCATACGGGCCGAGCTATGATAAAATGTGAAATACCGGCGTATGGGCCGATGACTTTCATGATATACGTATATATGCAAAATGACATGATTGATCTGATAATTAATGATATGAGATATCCATGTATCACAGTTTCAGTATATGTTATATGATATCAGAACCTGGTTGACTTGGTCTAGGCTAGCACTTGCACGGTACCGTTGCTATATGTCCATGGTCTTTGTGATCATGATATTTGTGTTAATTCCGTTGTACAGAGTGGTGTGAGATTGGATGGTCGATGTGGTTTATAAGAAGTGTGTGAGCGCCCCTGGTGTACGGACCAGGTCTGGCAGACTCATCAGACTTACAGACTGTACTTTTGACTTGGCAGTGGTCGGCCAACCATTGTCAAGTCCCGCCTTCAGGCCACACAACCCAGTCATGTAGGGGTCATACATGACAATAGCCAGCTAACCTACCAGGAATGTTTTTGTGTTATTATTATTACTATATGAGATGAGATATGTTTATGAAAATGCAGTATGTTCTGCCATGTTTTGATATATATATATATATATTTGTTTTCCCATATTTGAAAAAACAGTTACTGAATATGTTATGAATGATATGTGTATAACACGGAATACTCATGTTGCCACACACTGGTATTAGTTTATTTCCCTTGCTGAGAGGTGTCTCACCCCAAAATTCTATAAACTTTTCAGGAGCCCTAGATAGGAGAGTGGGAAAAGCCCCGCTAAACTATAGCTGTTGTTTGCCCTTTTTGAAGGGTAAGTTTTAGTAAGGACAGTTGGATTTTGTGAGAAATGTCCCCAGATTTTGTTTTGGGATGTATATATATGGAAATACAGTGGATATAGTGACTCTGGTATTTATAGTAATGTGATGGATGTTTCCGTATTTATAATATTGTGATTGTATGTTTCCTGCTGCTTAGGCTTCCGTTTTGTGTTCGGATGCATCTTTGGTACCCACGGGTCCAGGTGGATTATGATTTGCTGAGCTAGAATATGTGATATTGATTTTATTATATTTCGGAAAAAAAATGTGAAAATTAAGCAGGTCGTCACAAGGTATTGCTAAAAAATCCCACTTGCTTGTGTGATTGAGACATTATTTTTGGGGAGTTTAGCTTAGGTTTATCCCACAATTTTTCATACTATAAATCTTGTGTTGGGATAACCTAGTAAGCTTAGGATATTTGCATTGTTATTGCAAGTGTCCAATAGCTTTGTTTTTGGTTGTGCAAACATATTTTCAAACGAGCAAAATATTTTCGAACTAGTAGTGTGCCTATTTCATTGAAGAAAATCTTCTTGAACTAGTTTGGATATTTGATTGATATATTTGGAATACTAATTTGCTATTGAATTGTGCTTTGCTTAAATTCCAAGGTATTGCTTGTTTAGAACACTCTTGAGCATATTAGCGATCATATCTTGTTGAGTGTTGCTTGCACAAAAATACACATTACTGAGCTTACATTTACATACATTGTTGATGTGTATGTGATTGCGCGTATTGGGTACATATATGCTTTACATGAAAGCATAATCACTGTACCAATCTTATTGTGAAAAATACTACTGTATTTTTAGGCGTGGCATGAGGGGGTTTGATCTAGCCCGGAAGGATCAAGTTGGGGTCAGCCTTGTGAATTTGACCTAGGGCCTTCTCCGCCCCAAAAAAAGAGTTTGTAAAGGTTGAGGTCAGCCCTGCGTTAATTGACCTGGTTTGTTAGGTGCCGCACTACCCGTTTAAGTGAGCAAATTATAGTGGTAATCCTTGTGCTTGTTAGCCAAGGTGGGGACATAGGCACAGTTGGCCGAACCTCGATAACATCTCTTGTGTGCACTCTCTATCTTTCAGCAATTTACACTTCTGCACTTGTATGTTATAGTTGGTGATTTTAATTTCCACACATTATATTTATCTGCGCATTTGGACTGTATAGACAAATCCTAGGTTGCGAATATATTGCTGTTAGATTAGCTAAACCTAGGAATAAATTTTAAATTTCAATTCACCCCCCCCCCCTTTTGGGAATACACCATTTCTATCAGTTGGTATCAGAGCCTCATTGCACTAGACTTAAAATGTTTTTTCAAAAAGATCGCAATGCCTCGATTTGGTTTATTCCCATTTGGAGAGGGATAGTCAGCTACTTGCCCTCCATTATTTTTTGGTGTCGATGACACCACCTGGAAAATTAGAATGAGTGTATTTATAAAATCTATGAGTTGGAGGGCCTGGCAGGTGATTGTCAAGGGAATTTGTATGCCAGTAGAAAATGATATTAATTTAATGCATGCAAATTCATATGTCATGGATTTACTATACTATGTTGTAGATACTAATATTCTTCATGAGATTATGGCATGTAGTAGTGCACATGAGATCTGGGTTGAGTTGGAAAAGAAATATGTAGAGACCCAGGAAAAGGGAACCATCGCTCCAGAGATGTCATGTTTTGATGAACAGGGAGTGGTATGTGATAGGGATAGTGCATCAACCGAACATGAGGTATATGATTCTCACTCTAGCTCATTTGAGGATTCATGTGTTGAATGCTATGTTGCTACTTGTGTTGAATCATCTGTTGAATATTATGATAGTTCTTTTATTGATGCACTTGATGATTCTCATGTTGAATACTGGAATATATCATGCAATGAATCATCCGATTGCCCTAGTAATAATTGTGCTATTAGCTCATGCAATAATCCATGTGATGCATGTTGTGATGACTCTTGTGCCAAATCTTGTGATATATTGTATGATGAGCCATCTATTGGTTCTGATGATAATAGTGTATGCATTGATTCATATGAATTTTATAGTGATAAATTTGTTATGAATCATGTATTGAATCTTACAATGAAAACATGCCTTCACATACAGCACTAGAAAATGAATCATTTAAAATGCATAAGATTCTAGTCGAGATGTCTAAGAAGAAAACCTTTTTGAAAAATGAGAGCAATAGGTTGGCAAAGCAATTAGAAAAATCGAAGGAATATCATGTTATCCTTGAGAAGAAAAAGATTAAGAAGGTCTTAAAAATCATCTGCTTAGAAAGAAAAATTG
The DNA here is from genome assembly GCF_029873635.1 of Malania oleifera. Taxonomy (NCBI): domain Eukaryota; kingdom Viridiplantae; phylum Streptophyta; class Magnoliopsida; order Santalales; family Ximeniaceae; genus Malania; species Malania oleifera. Next base: position 65,868,963 of record NC_080419.1, read on the forward strand.
ACAATTATTCTGAAATGATTTTCAAATCTAAGAAATACAATTCAAATAAACCCTTAGGAGTTGAAAGAAATAAATCTTTTGAAAAGGGTTCATCTTGTGAATCCCATTGTCATGCCTCATTGAGTAAAGACATATTAAATAAGCATACTCTTTTATGTATATTCAATGCTTGCTTATTTTGAAAAACTATGTGGCACATGTGGTTTAACTGTCTATTTAGAAGTGCAAAAGGCTTAGAAAAGGAAATGAAATGGATAATCAGCAAGGCAAACCCCATAGGACCTAAGGAAAAATAGATTTAAACTAAAATCATCAAATTAGTTATTTTTCTCCATAGACCCTAGGACTAGATTTAGGGGGCAGTGATGATTAAAAGACTAGAAAGTGTCTATGCTTAATCCATGCCTAAATGTAGATATCCTAAGTTAAGCATACTTTTGTCCATTGCACAAGTTTAGTCTTAGGGAATTCATATTGTTAGATATCATTCTTCCCTAATGACATTCCATGAATATAAAGGCCTCAATCAAAATTTATTCATCACTTTAGGCTTAAAGCACAATTGATTATAAATGATTAATGTATATTAAATGTGCTCTTCATAAGACATCTTGCTATAATCAAGATTATAGGCAACCACTAAGGGATTCAAATTCCATTGATTAAAATCAAAATGTTCCCTTTGAACCAAAAATATAAAAATCCTCTAATTTTGGTTTATCTCATCTATGGGAAATCCTTACCAGCAATCATATTCGGTGACGTTTCACCCATTCCTTGGTTCGTGTGCTTGCTCCTCTATGTGATCATATGTGAAGGACACTCTCCAATCACCAAAGAGCAGTGTTCAAAAACTCCTATATTTCTAGTTGCTCTTTGTCTAAATTTTGGACATATTCACTATCATAAAACTATTTAAATAAATGTCCTGCCTATTACAAATACTCTTCTGAACTTAATAGAAATTTAACTACTAAGAGTATTTATTCTTTACTTCGTCTCATAAGCTCTCCAAACATTAAGTCATATCCTTTAGAGCTTCATATCCTTTGAAATGAGTTGAATGGGTAAGTTGATTACAGTAGGTCTTAATCTAGATGAATACATAAACTTCAAGGAGACCTATGCACATGCATTTGAAATTCATAGTCATTCGAATCCGTGCCTCTCGCACGTATTGAAATTCATATCAATAGAGGCAATATTGGCTTAGCTCACTTAAAGAAATGTCTATTGTGACTTTTTGGTCCTCTAAGCCTATTCATCCAAAGCCAAGCATATATCATCAAAAATCTTAAAACACTTGGCTAAAGAACTAGAAAATGAAAAAGACATAAAATGAGTTAAGTGCATAATTTAGGGGGAGCTTTTATTCTTCATATATATAAATTAACATGCTCTCTCAATATCATACCTTTTATGTTCATATGCCTTTATGAAATCAGTATTGTAGTCTACTATCCCTGGTTTAATAATTTTTTAAAATTTCTTTGATGGATACTTTATGAATTTTTCTAGCACGAACTTCTATTGAGCTGCATTGAATATCTTGAGTTGATTATACTACCTGATTGCATGCTTGTTATTGAAAGCCTCCTGCATGGTGACGCAGTTGATGAGAATTGCATGCTGATAGTGGATTATAGGTTCTCGCATGCTCAAACTGATTTATTTTGAATTGATTGCTTGAATCTATCAGGTTTTGGTGCATGAAAATTTGGGAAATGTCCGATTTACAGACGACATGCTGCCGAAATTTTGATAGAATTTTTCCTAAACCAAAACCTTGTGTTAAAGATGATTATGATAATAAAAATGTTAAAATGTTTTTGAAAGGATGAGTGAAAATCAATTGAATAATTAAACTTTATACTAGCATAATCATCATATATTTAGAAAGGCTCAAATCCATCCCTATAAGAAGCACCTGAATGATCTATATACGTCACTTTCTTCTATTGAAATATTGAGGCCCTTATGAAAACCCTAAACATAATATCCAATGCTTAGAGGCTTATGTTTTGATATGGAATGTTTTTGGGTCATGAACTCTATTGCATGCCTTAATATACACTTTTATGATGCATCTATGGTCTATAGGGACAACTATACAAATAGGGGTAAATAGGGTGATTAATATTCAGTATAGTTGATTTTAAAGTGTCAAAACGAATGACTTATACTATTGAGCAAAATGAAATTAATCTTTGAAAAGTATAAGTAGTTGAAGAATCTAAGCACATACTCAAATTGATAGGGGGAGCATCTAAAATTAAAATGTCTATCATGTTATGCTCACCAACATTTTTTTTGGGCTTAGATGTGCTTTAATTTGCATTGTGGAAAATGCTTAAATGAAATGATATTATTGAAAATCTTTATTTAAAGCATGATGTTTATTGTTGCCACAATTATCTATTTTGTCATATGATCTTGTATGTGATTGGTAAATTTTTAGGATCATTGTGGTTGTGAGTTTCTGGTTATATTTTAATATGTGCTTAATGGACAAACCAGAAAACTTGTACTTGCTTGTTTTAAATTAATATCTTATTTTTACTCCAAGCAACCCCCAATACTTTTTACAAATATCAAAGGGGGATATATATTTGTATACATACATATATATACTTATTGTAATAATTTATGGCAAGAACTAATTTCAAAACCAATTTTTTCCCCTTGCCTTAATATTATTGTTATTATTATATACATATATAGTTTTCAAGTCACATAACTGGCTCAGTAACTACACATAAAAATGCATGCAAACTAGTTAGAATGTTTTTGCGCTCAAACCTTCTATTTGGTATCATATGCCATGTGCTTTTAACTCATGTCTTTCACGGGTCTTATGATATGATTTAAACTGCTATGGTTTGTGGATAATTTTGGTCTAATTACGTTTGTTATGTCATTTAAATCATTTAAATGACCAGTTGTTTAGTTTGTGTGCTTAATTGTTAAACCTGTCAATGCTTTATACTTCATGAATTCGTTTGTGCCATGAAATGCATGACTATCATATTTATTGCATGTTGATAGCTATATTTATGTTTTGAGAATACTGAACTATTTGAGTTGCTTGTTGTGGACATAATGTAAATTTAAAACTCAATCAGGGCATTTCTATACAGGTATTTTTGGGAAAATACTCTATTTTCAAATGGCATGCTGCCGAAATTTCTAAAATTTCCCAAACTTATCTTGTATACTAATGCATCATACTCAATGCCTATGACTATTGATTTCATAACCCTTTTTGTTGTTGCCAAAATGGGGAGAAGAGGAAAGAGGAAAAAATTGGGTACTTGAAAAATTAAATTGAAAAATGTTTGCATTGACAAATCTTTAACATTATGCATATTGTTGGGGGGGGGGGGGGGCTTTCTAGGCTATACCCACTTTTTGCATGGTATACTTTTCATCATCAAAAAGGGGGAGAATGTTGACCTTATAGGTCACACCCAATTTTGATAATGACAAATACTCTAGTATTTGATGACTTTCAAGTTTATGTGCAAGATCATATTAAGCTAAATCATATTGATTGCATACAGTAACTTGAAGAAATATGAAGAACCAACATATTCATTATTTGTTGTAATTTATATTATTTGGGTCTGTAATAATCTATATCAGTTTGTAATAATTTCTACATGTCATGCATGTAAGTTTTGTAAGCTCAAAATGATCGTAAATTGACCATAGGGACCAAATGACTTTAGGGCACCCTTCATTCGACCTTCGGTCAACTGACACCAAGTTTTTGGGCGTACTTGAAAAGACCCTAGGTTCCTACATATTGTCCACAAAGTCCCCATAATCACTTCCTTATCAGGGGAAAGAATTGAAATAATAGGACAAAATAGGGTAAGTATATGAGAGGTGGGGCGACCGAACCTTAGGAGTTCAAAACTCCTCGAGCACCCGAATTGCTGGAAAGTTAGCAATTTGATTAGGCTTAGGGCGATTGAACATAAAATGACCCTATCACCCTCAAGCAACTGAACCCTTAAAAGGTTACTTTTCACCAACTCGGGCTGCCGAACTTTTTAGTTTAATAAGGGCTTGGGTGACCAAACTTGTTAGTTTGGTTAACCAAACTTTGTTTCAAGCACCCCAACCACGCGACAAATGTTTTTTACTTTTGTTTAGACAACCGAACCTAGACCCGGGTGACCAAGCTGTTTAAAAATGTTTTTTTAACTGAGTCTATTCGGGCACCCAAACCTCAGACGAGGCACCCGAACTTCTCGGGTTAAATTAATTTTTATAGGGGTTAAAATTAAGTAAACTGGGTTAATTTTCCTAATTGGTTTTAAAACAAATTTAATAATACCCATAAAGTCCCCAACGATTATAATTTTACTGTTCTCTATATATAGGGGCTCATTTGAAAAATTAAGGTGAGATTAGCCAAAACTAATTAGCAAAAATCCTCTCTATCTCAAATACTCTTTTTGTCCAAATACTCTCAAATTTCTATTCCCTTGATACATTTTAATATTGTGAGAGTATATTGGTGGTGCTAGTGTATACTAGGTGTTGGCCTTACAAGGCTTAATATCCTATTTTGATGCGAACAAACAAGTAGAACTTAACATGCTTTTGTTAAGTGATGTATTTTCAGGATTCAATAATGAATGCAAGGTTAAAGATTTTGTGAAAGCTTGTACTCTAGAGAATGATAATTATATCAAGCTTGAGGCATGGATTCAAGAATAAAAGCTCAGATGATCAACATGAAAAGCTCAACATGGAAAGCTCAAAGTTCAAATGAAGCTCAAACTTCAAAAGCCATATCTTGAAAGCTAATAAGGATTAAGGAACTTGAAAGCCTTACATAAATACAAGTGATCCATAATAAAAGCTCAGAGAAGTCTGAAAGATCATTGAATCTCAGCAAAGAAGACAAAGAGAACTCAAAGCAAAGAAGAAGTCAAATAAGTTTCTTAGGACAAGTCTTTGTAAGTACTTCAAATATGGTTCAAATATGATTTTTCATTTTGAGGCTCATTAGGCAAAGACATACTAAAAATTTTGACGTTTTAAATTCTTGGAACATGTTTTTCAAAATTAAAACGAGTTAAAATTCCAAGGTTAATTAAACAAAAGAGAGAGAAATAAAAAATGAATTAAATTGACAAACAATCAGTTGACAGCCAACTGTCTGTCAATAGATAGACGATTGGTAAGTTAAGAAACCTAAAAAAAGAAGACAGAAGTCTGACAGACAACTATCAACCAACTGACAAACGATTGCCAGTGAAAACTGAGATGACTGGGTGTGTTTAGCCAGCCGACTGCCACCCTTCTGTATGTTTTTTAAAACTGAGTTGTTCTAGTGATAGACGACTGCCACCTTGAGGACAGGCGACTGCCACCTCTCTGTTTGTAAATTTTGTAGTCGTAATGCATGGACAACTAACTGTTGGTGACTACACAGTCGTCTGGCTTGCGGCAGATTTCAAAATTTCCAATAGGCACATTTTTGAAATTTAAATTATTTGAAGCCCAAACTAATTTACAACTTGGACCTACTCCAAGTAAACTTAGGGAACAAGCTAGGTACTTTCCTACATCTATAAATACCCTTATGTTCCATTGAATAAAATACCCAACACAAGAAGAGAAATCAAGAAATCAGTTCAGCATTCAAAACTCTCTCTCAAGCATTCTGAAATTCTGAAAGTGCTCTATTGCTCACATCTTGCACGAAGTTGCTAAAATTCTTGCTGATTCTCATTAAGATTGTGCTTTAATTCCTACTTCTTTTATCTATCGAAAGAATCATATAGTGATACAACTCAAGAGCTTCAAATTTGAATTTCATATTCTAAATTTTATTAAAGTATAGTATTGTGTTGTAATTGTTGTACTAATTAGCTCTTTTTGAGAGCATATTCCTTGTACACATATTTTGTTTGTGTTTCTTGTAGATTGACTAATCCAAGAATTGTTTGGATCGTTGGCTAAGTAAGGGGATTTTGCTTAGAGAGGCGGGCTCTAGCCTAGTTAAGGAGTGACCGAACGAGGGGACATCGTTTGGAGAGGCAGGCTCTAGCTTATTTGAAGGAGTGACCGAATGAGGCGATATCGTTTGGAGAGGTAGACTCTAGCCTACTGAAGGAGTGAGTAAAGGTATTGTTCTACCCATTAAAGGAACGGTTTTAGTAATCCTTTGGTGGTTTGCCAAAGGCGAGGACGTAGGTTGGGTATAAGACGAACCTTGTAAAAATCTCTATCTCACTCTCTCTTTCCCTTAATATTTACTTTCAGTATATACAATTGTGTGGATGTTATAAATGTCTAAATCATGCAACCTACTTAATTTGGAAATCAAGTAAACCTAAAGTTTAATTTTGATTTGGGTTGCGGAAACCGAAAGGGAGTATGTTGGTTAAACCATATTTTGTGGAAACCATACGGGAGTACGTTACTTGGTTAAACATCCTAAAGATAAATTAACTAAGATTTTATTTGGATTTTGAATATTGGGAAAAGTGTTGGATTCTATATTACACATCATATTAAAAAGGCAAATCCATTCATACAGGACTTTATATCAGCAAGCATTACATTTCATATATACAGGGCTTAATTCAATTTTATATCCAGGGCTTACAACATAAGCTATATTGTGATTGAATGGTTTAAATCCTGATATTAAGTGGTTTGTATTTATATTCCAAAGAGTGCTAAATCTTCCATTAATCAAATAGTGCTATAGTTAACTTATACTTGGCAAATCAATTGGTTGTTTGGTTTAAACATTGTGCTTGATTGGTTTGGTTAAATGATTGATTACTTGTTCTGCTAAGCAATAGTGTTGTTGATTGGATAAAAGAATCTAAGTTCTTTTGTGGTTAAAGAGTTAAACAAAAAAGTCAAGAATTGGTTAAAAGAAATAAAAGAACTTTAAGAATTCTTTAAAGGAATTAAAAGAGAGTTTTAAAATCCAATTCACCCCCCTCTTAGGACTACACCTTGCTTTTCAATTGGTATCAGAGCCAAGTTATAGCAAATCTTAATTAGTAGCTATAAAAAGATTGTAATGGCTCACTTTGGCATAGCTCCCTTTGGAGAAGGACAATCTTCAACTAGGCCAGCAATCTTTTGTGGAGACAACTATACATTTTGGGAAAAGAGAATGCAAATATACCTTCATACCATGGATTGGAAAGCTTGGGAGGTTGTCACGGATGGTGATCTAATTCCTACTACATTAGTAGATAGAAAAAAAAATACCTAAGGAAAAGAAAGACATGAGTGATAGAGATTATAAAATGTTGCAAATAAACTCTAGTGTTATAAATGCCTTATATTGTGCTTTGGATGCCAATGAATTTAATAGAGTAAGGGCTTGCAAATCAACTAAAGAAATATGGGACAAACTTGAAGTCACTTACGAAGGCACTATAGATGTTAGGGATAATAGGATCGATATGTTCACAAGTGAATATGAAGCTTTTAGGATGAACCCGGATGAATTCATAACTAATATGTTCACTAGATTCACTTGCATAATAAATTTCCTAAATGCACTAGTAAAAATCTACGTGACTTATGAGATAATAAGGCAAATTCGTAGAGGGCTGCCAACTATATGAGAACTAAAGGCCACTGCCATAACGGAAGGAAGAAATATGAAAACCACTTCCTTAGATGAACTTATAGGTTCTCTCCTAACATATGAAATGGTAATGAATGATAGAAGTGGAAAAACTAAAACCCAAGAATCTATAGCCTTCAAAACTTCAAAAGAAAACTCTAGTAGTGAAGAAGAGATGGATGAAGATGAAGCAGCCTTCATATCTAAGAAGCTAGCAAAAATTGTAAGAAGGAAAAATAAATTCAAAAGAAAATCCAAATCTGAATCAAATGAAGAAGATATTAGCACCAAGAAATCAAAGGATAAAACCCCTACGTGTTACAATTGCAACAAAGTTGGACATATAAAAATGGAATGTCCACTACTACTAAAGAAAGAGTCTAAAAAGAAAAACGATAAGGCCATGAAAACCACTACTTGGGACATGATGAGTACAAGTAGTTCGGAAAATGAATCAAGTGACCAAGAGGTTGCTTATACGTGCTTTATGGCTTGGGACAATGAGGAAAGCTCCTCATCTAAATCTTTATTTAATTCTTGTAGTGATGAATCGAATGATGAGTGTATGCCATCTTATGATGAATTACAAAATGATTTATTCAAAGTTCATAAGATGCTAATCAAAGTAACTAAACAAAATATTTCATTGAAAAATAAGAATGAAGGTATAATGAAAGAATTAGAATCCCTTAGAACTGCTGAAAGAGAAAAGGATTCAAGAATCTAGAAAATAGAAAGTAAGAATAAAGTTATGACAAAGGAGTTAGAGTCTAAAAATCTTGCTAAAAATGAAAAAGATTTGAAAATCAAAGAATTAGAAAGCAAGAATGAAAAGATGATAGAAGACCTTCGATCTCTATCCTCTACAGAATTTAAGAAAGACATATATTTTTGAATTAGAGGATAAAGTAAGAAAATTATCTCAAGAATTAGAGAAATCACTAAAGAAGGTTGACAACAAGAAAGAGATAGAGATAAAAGATCTCAAAAATCAAATTAAAGTTAAAGAAAAGATCATCTATAACTTTACAAAAGGAAAAGCAAACTTTGACAAAATGATAGGTTTACAAAGGATGTCCTTAAACAAAGAAGGTATTGGATTTAATAGGATTGAAAATAAAAAGAAAAAAAATCTTTACATGGGTTATTTTTCAAAAGAATCCAAAGATCATACTAGCACATCCTCTAATGCCTACACTAACACCATATGCTATCAAGGAAAGAAAAAGTGGCATATAAAGTTTGAATGTCCATTTAAAAGAAAGGGTGTGAAAACTAAACAAGTATGGAGAATTAAGGAAACATCCTTTATTAAACCAACCGGACCCAAGAAAGTTTGGGTACCAAAATGATAGACTAGTTCATAAATGAAAAACTCCATGGATTAAGTCATTCCCCTTTAAAAATTGAGAAAGTAACTTAGTTCATGATCAACAAATGAACAAGTTGAAAGAGAAAAACTTAAAAATGAGTTTAAGAGCTTATTATAACAAATTCAAAATGGCATTATTGGCAAACATCATAGGATGATTTTTACAAGGCTTAACTTAAGAAAATATTAAGAAATAACAAGTTGAGCTTATTACATAAGTTCCTTGATTAAGGAAAAGATATTTGAGAATGAAAGCCTATATGCTACATGCTTACATGCCTATATGATATGCTATATGCTATATGTGTATGACTTGACTTATATTGATATTTTATGGCTCACTATGTTGAAAATTTGAGCATGAGATTATTGAACAAAAACATGAATTTTGATATGAGATTAATTCTTAACCATGCAAGCTATTGATGAATCACATTGATAAACTTACTGCTCTTTATTTTGGTATCCATGAGCTATGCATAATGTGAATATGACTTTGGTATCTATAAATTACTTTGGTATCCATGAATATTTTAATTGATATCAAAATTTAAAAGCTCACTTGGTATCACAATCTAAAAGTTCAATTTATTTTTGAGCATGACAAGTATGATTATATATATGAGCATGGTATGACATTGATGATATTAGCATGATATTGATATTTGATACATGATGTGAATCAATGTTTTGAAACATGGGATGATAAAAGTATAATTGGTAACAAAGCTGAATGTATTGAATTCAAGGGGAGTGTTATGACTTATTGCTTATGATTGTTTCCCTATTAATCAAATTCTCAATTGGTATTAAAATTAATAAATTTTTAAATTGATATCATGAATTCAATTTTAAATTAGAATTATTAAATCAACGATTGGTATTGAGTGTGTTCATATGTTGGATATGCAATGTTTGATGGTATGCTCAGAATATGATTTTATTTGAAATTAATCATTTTTTTTTTCTTTTTGATTGAAGTCAAAAGGGGGAGAAGTGTTAAGTAAAAATTGAGCATGTGATTGCAAAAATTGAGCATGAACAAAATATATCAAAAGGAGGAGAAGTACTTGATGTTGATTGATAAATTTGAACTTGAATAAAGTGATAAGCATGATTGACCTTGCGAATATTGTTAAGATGATGCTTATTGAAAGGGGGAGTCTTTTAAGGATCATTCCAATTTTTACTTCTTGTTTGTCAACAATAAAAAGAGGGAGATTGTTGGCCTTACAAGGCTTAATATCCTATTTTGATGCTAACAAACAAGTAGAACTTAACATGCTTTTGTTAAGTGATGTATTTTCAGGACTCAATGATAAATGCAAGGTTAAGAATTCATGAAAGCTTGTACTTCAGAGAAGAATAATTATATCAAGCTTAAGGCATGGATTCAAGAGTAAAAGCTCAGGTGATCAACATGAAAAACTCAAAGTTCAAATGAAGCTCAAACTTCAAAAGTCATATCTTGAAAGCTCACAAGGATCAAGGAACTCGAAAGCCTTACATAAATACAAGTGATCCATATTGAAATCTTAGAGAAGTATGAAAGATCATTGAAGCTTAGCAAAGAAGACAAAGAGAACTCAAAGCAAAGAAGAAGTCAAATCAGTTTCTTAGGACAAGTCTTTGTAAGTACTTCAAATATGATTTTTCATTTTGAAGCTCATTAGGCAAAGACATACTAAAAATTCTAACATTTTAAAGTCTTCGAACATTATTTTCAAAGTTAAAACAAGTTAAAATTCCAAGGTTAATTAAACAAAAGAGAGAGAAATCAAAAATGAATTAAATTGAGAAACAATCAGTGTAAAGCTGACTGTCTGTCAATAGACAGACAACTAGTAAGTTAAGGAACCTGAACAAAGAAGACAGAAGTCTAACAGACGACTGTCAACCAACTGATAGACTACTACCAGTGAAAACTGAGATGACTGGATGTTTTTAGCCAGCCGATTGCCACCCTTCTGTATATTTTTTAAAACTAAGTTGTTTTGGTGACAGACAACTGCCACCTTGAGGACAGGCGACTGCCACCTCTCTGTTTGTAAATTTTGTTGTTGTAATGCATGGACAGCCCACTGCTGGTGACTAGACAGTCGTCTAGCTAGCGGAAGATTTCAAAATTTCTAATGGACATATTTTTGAAGTTTAAATTATTTGAAGCCCAAACTAATTTACAACTTGGACCCTACTCCAAGTAAACTTGGGGAACAAGCTAGATACTTTCCTACATCTATAAATACCCTCAAGTGCTCTATTGCTCACATCTTGCACGAAGTTGCTAAAAGTCTTCTTGATTCTCACTGAGACTGTGCTTCAATTACTACTTCTTTCATATATTGAAATAATCATATGGTGATACAACTCTAGAGCTTCAAATTTGAATTTCATATTTTGAATTTTATTGAAGTATAGTATTGTGCTGTAATTGTTGTACTAATTAGCTCTTTGTGAAAGCATATTCTTTGTACACATATTTTGCTTGTGTTTCATGTAGATTGATGAATCCAAGGATTGTTTGGATCATTGGCTAAGCAAGGGGATATTGCTTAGAGAGGCAGGCTCTAGCCTAGTTAAAGAGTGACCGAACGAGGGGATATCATTTGGAGAGGTGGGCTCTAGCCTATTTGAAGGAGTGACCGAATGAGGGGATATCGTTTGGAGAGGCGGGCTCTAGCCTACTGAAGGAGTGTGTAAATGTATTGTTACTCCCGTTAAAGGAACATGTTTAGTAATCCTTTGGTGGTTTGCCAAAGGCAAGGATGTTGGCTAGGTATAAGCTGAACCTTGTAGAAATCTTTGTCTAACACTCTCTTTCCCATACTTTTTACTTTCAGTACATATACAATTTCTTGGATGTTTTAAATTTCTAAATCATACAACCTACATAATTTGGAAATCAAGTAAACTTAAAGTTTAATTTTGATTTGGGTTGCAAAAACCGAAAGAGTACTTTGGTTAAACCATATTTTGCATAAACCATACGAGAGTACGTTACTTGGTTAAACATCCTAAAGATAAATTAACTAAAAGTTTATTTTGGATTTTGAATATTGGGAAGAGTGTTGGATTCTATATTACACATCATATTAAAGAAGCAAATCCATTTGTATAGGGCTTTATATCAGCAAGCATAACATTTCATATATACAGGGCTTAATTTAATTTTATATCCAGGGCTGACAACATAAGCTATATTGTGATTGAATAGTTTAAAGTTTGATACTGAGTGGCTTGTGTTTATATTCCAAAGAGTGTTGAATCTTCCATTAATCAAATAGTGCTGCAGTTAACTTATACTTGGTAAATCAATTGGTTGTTTGGTTTAAACATTGTGCTTGATTGGTTTGGTTAAATGATTGATTACTTGTTTGGCTAAGAAATAGTGTTGTTGATTGGATAAAAGAATCCAAGTTCTTTTGTGATTAAAGAGTTAAACAAAAAAGTCCAGAATTGGTTAAAAGAAATAAAAGAAGTTTAAGAATTCTTAAAAGGAATTAAAAGAAAATTTTAAAATCCAATTCACCCCCCCCCCCTCTTGGGACTACACCTTGCTTTTCACTAGGCATTGCTAAAAACTCCCACTTGCTTGTGTGATTGAGATATTATTTTTGGGGAGTTTAGCTTAGGTTTATGCAACAGATTTTCATATTATAAATCTTGTGTTGGGATAACCTAGTAACTTTAGGATATTTGCATTGTTATTGCAAGTGTCCAATAGCTTTGTTTTTGGTTGTGCAAAGATATTTTCAAACAAGAAAAATATTTTCAAACTAGTAGTGTGCCTATTTCATTGAAGAAAATCTTCTTGAACTATTTTGGATATCTGATTGATATCTTTGGAATACTTATTTGCTACTGATTTGTGGTTTGCTTAAATTCCAAGGTATTTCTTTTTTAGAACACTCTTGAGCATATTAGCGATCACATCTTGTTGAGTGTTGCTTGGACAAAAATACACATCATTGAACTTACATTTACCTACATTGTTGATGTGTATGTGATTACACGTATTGGGTACATATCTGCTTTACATGAAAGCATAATCACTGTACCAGTCTTATTGTGAAAAATATTGTTGTATTTCCAGGCATGGCCTGAGGGGTTCGATCTAGCCTAGAAGGATCAAGTTGGGGTTAGGCCTATGAATTTGACCTAGGGCCTTCTCTGCCTCGTAAAGAGAGTTTGTAAAGGTTGAAGTTTGCCATGCATTAATTGACCTGATTTGTTAGGTGTCGCTTCACCCGTTTAAGTGAGCTAATTATAGTGGTAATCCTTGTGCTTGTTAGCTAAGGCGGAGACGTAGGCACTATTGGACGAACCCTGATAACATATCTTGTGTGCACTTTTTATCTTTCTGCAATTTACACTTCTGCACATGTATATTGTAGTTGGTGAATGTTGCGCATGATTTTAATTTCTGCATGTTATATTTATCTTCACATTTGGACTGTATAGATAGACCCTAGGTTGTGAATATACTGTTGTTAAATTAGCTAAACCTAAGAATAAATTTTAAATTCCAATTCACCCTCCTTCTTGGGAATACACCATTCCTATCATCCGCAGCCAACCCCTACTACACTTTCTCCACAGTTTCAACTAACTCCGCATTACTAGCCTGCGTGACTTTAATATGCTCAAACAAAGTCGGCTGGATCACCAAGCAAGCAAAGAAAGCCCCATGGTCACCAGCCACCAACTCTATGCCAAGGCTTTCCAGATCCCATCTGAGATGATGTTAAGCTACAACTACAGATTTTGTCGCATTCTCCGACTTCTGACTCAACGCATCAGCTACCACGTTAGCTTTCCTAGGGTGATAACTGATGGTGCAATCGTAGCCTTTGATCAGCTCAAGGCACCTTCTCTACCTCATATTCAACTCCTTTTATGTGAAAAAGTACTTGAGGCTTTTGTGGTCAGTGAAAATCTCGCACTAAACACCATACAGGTAATGTCGCCAAATCTTCAGTGCATAAATTACAGTAGCCAATTCCAGATCATGCGTAGGGTAATTCTTCTCATATTCTTTGAGTTGCGAAGAAGCATAAGCTATTAACTTCCCCCATTACATAAGCACACATCCCAAACCCTTCAAAGATGCATCGTTATAGATCACAAAACCGCCATCCCCAAAAGGAATGGTCAAGACTAGAGCAGTAACTAGTCGGTGTTTCAACTCCTAGAAACATTGCCCGCATTCATTGGTCAAATTAAACTTCACACCCTTCCTGATCAATCATGTTAGAGGCCTAAACAACCTAGATAATCCCTCCATGAACCGTCGATAATAAGCCGCCAGTCCTAGGAAACTCCGAACCTCCTACACACTCTTTGGTCTCACCCAGTCGACCACAGCTTCAATTTTGCTAGGATCAACTAAGATATTGCTCTTAGACACCACAAGAACTAAAAACGCGACCTTTTTCAACTAGAACCCATATTTCTTCAGCTTGGCATACCAATTCCTCTCTCGCAGAATCTGTAGCACCAACCTCAAATGGTTTTCATGCTCTTCCGAACTCCTCGAGTATACCAGAATGTCGTCGATAAATACCACTACAAACTGGTCTAGGTACTCATGGAAAACCTTGTTCATCAAATCCACGAACACTGCTGGAGCATTAGTCCACCCAAAAAGCATGACTAAGAACTTGTAATGGTCATATATGGTTCAAAAAGAAGTCTTCGCAGCATCCTCATATCTAACTCTCACCTGATGATACCGTGACCATAAATCGATCTTCGAAAAGATCTGTGTCCCCTGTACCTAGTTAAAGAGATCATCAATACGAGGCAACGGGTAACGGTCCTTCACAGTCACCTTGTTGATCTCACAGTAATCCATGCACATGCGCATCGACCCATCCTTCTTCTTCACGAATAAAACTAGAGCTCCCTACGGCGAAACACTAGGTCAAATAAAGCCCTTGTCTAGTAATTCTTGCAACTACTGCTTCAACTCCCGAAGTTCTACTAAAGTAATCCAGTACAAAGCTTTAAAGATCGGTGCCTTGCCAGGTAGCAGCTATATCGCAAACTCCACCTCACGATCCAGAGGTAAACTGGGTAAGCCTTCTGGAAACACATCCAGGAACTTGTTAACCACTCGAATATCCTCGAGCTTCAACCTATCCCGCGGTGGTTCCTCCATGCAAGTTAGGTACCCCTGACATCCGTCTAAGAGTAATCTCCTTGCCTGTAATGCTAGTAGAATCTATGAGGTTGAACGCACACACGATCTTACAAACTCATAATCCTACTCCCTAGGAGGTCTGAACACTACTACCTTTCCATGATAGTCGATCACAACATAACTGGAAAATAACCAATCCATCCCCAGTATGACGTCAAAACAAGACATATTGTACACCACAAGATTCGCCGGCAGCAGCCTTCCTTGAATTTCCACTGGGTAACCTCCTAACATCCTCCTACAGGATGTTACACTCTCAGATGGTGTAGCTATGAATAACCCCTTATTCATAACTTGGTTCTCAACCCCACACATCTTAACAAAGATCACAGACACAAAAGAATGAATCAAATAAAAAAATAGCTTTATTTGAAAGTAATGATAAGCTACCTGTCACTACATTCCCCGCACGGTCAGCATCCACTGGAGTTAGAGAATATACCCTCATCGGAGCTGTGTTCACCTAGATGGTTCCCCGAGGTATTCGATTGCTACCCCGGTTCACACTAGATGCAGACGTGTCTTTCTTTTGGGGACTATAGTCACGAGCCATGTGGCCTGATTTGCCACAACTGTAATAGTTACCCCCAAATGATTGGCAGTCATCGCTCGTAGTCCCCATGGAGCCACTCTCCAAGTTGTAATCCTTGGGCTCCATTCTAAAAATAGAATAGGAATCAGTTAGAATTCCTATATCATACACAGTTAACACAATCATTAGAACTAATCATATAAACTGTTACTCTCACGGGTCCAGATCTATCCTATCATACTGACACGAAACCATCAATGGTTTGCCATAGCTTTACATAAATCGTCATTCCAGGAAAAACACAGAATACCGTCAACGAATCCTTGTCTATCTACAAGACAACCCTCAACCTACTCTACTCATTCACGACATCTTATGCTTTGGTATGTATACACATTAATGTCAAACCAAATCTACAAGACCTAGCAACCTAGTTAGCTCTGCTACCAAGTTGTCATGGCCCGAACTCAACAATGGGCCCTAAGGTGTGATGTAGTAACCTAACCTGTCCTCGTATCATACAAAACACACTGATACTACGATGAATAAGGGTCCGAACCCATGGGGTTTCTGTACACCTTATACACATTCACATACACGACAAATATGCAGCGAAAAAGTTCATTCCATACATACATCATACCATACCAGAGTCTATACAAATAGAATCTACGTTCCATATTACAAATTATAACCTAGGATGCCAGTAATACCCAAAACGACAACCCCGTTATAGTCCAAGAACTTACACAAGTACTTTACGCAGTAAAATGACCTCCACACTCCCAACACTAGGACGCTATTTCCAGTTATTCGAAGGACCTAAAAACATATACGTACGTTAGGAGTGAGACACATCTTAGTAAGGCAGAATTAGGTTATATCGGTGTGTGGTATATGAGTGTTATCATGACATAAACATACACGGTTCAATTCCAATATTTTCACAAAACAATTCCAGTATAGTTCTCAGCAGACACATGATCAATTAACCCAGTGTCATCACACTCTTCAGCACGAAGTTAGCCTACATTACACGACATCGTAGCCCCAGGTTCCCATGGCATCGTATCGGTACATCTGGTGGATCCACACCCATAAGTGATCATTTGATAGAAGGCGATATTTCACTCTCTTAGATATAGTGTCGGACACTCTTGCCACTCACAAGTGGTATTTCACACCCTCGAATATAGAGCCGAACACTCTTTCACAACCTGGAACAATTCGGAACACATGTTCTTATATCTCATTTCAGCATATCACAACTCAATGCATATTCATATAACAGTTCATTCCACACTTATTTGGTAATCACAAAATCATGATTTTCAAAATACAGTTTAAGACAAGTCAAGACATGACCATCTCCATAACACAATATACTCAACAATATATCCACAGTTTTCCAATGAAACCAGATATGCAATCCGATGCCCCCATTTTCCCAAAACTGTAACATGAAAACTCTAAAATTTTTACCTATTAGATTTCCCCATATAAGTAGCCAAAACATACATAAGATCATGAACCACAGTTTTACTGAATCCAATTTAAAAAATAACCGATATAAACAGAATCCTCTTACCTTTCCCTAAAAATCCAAACATGAACTCTATGGCTCCTAAACAGCGAACCGAGTTCCCAAAACCTATAAATCATAATAAGATAATTTCTTACAATCTTACTCTCTACAAATCTACAAAAATGAAAATGAAAATCGAGCCTTACCTCAATACCTCAAAACAAAGATCCATTCCACATAACATATAGAGATTTCTTCCTTGATCTCACTGTAATGTCGGATCGTAGAGTAAAAAAATTTAGAGAAAGGGAGAGTAGAGTTTTGGGTTCTAGAAAAAGAGAGAGAGAGAGAGAGAGAGAGAGAGAGAGAGAGAGAGAGAGAGAGAGAGAGAGAGAAAGAGAGAGAGAGAGATAATTTGATATCTTCGCCAAGAAGCAAAGGAAAAGGATATTTATAGAGCCTTTGACTCGGCCAACCTCATCGACGAGGCAGCGTCTTCGTCGACGAGTCAACAAAGGGAGTTCGCCGACGTCGTGGTGGCCTTGTCCATGAGCCTGAGATTTCTAGATTTCCAAAAATCTCTCGGCTTCTCCTCTTCGATGAACCTCTACATTTCATCATTGAACAATAGAAGGGCCTGCGTTAACAAAAACACTGGTTTCGTTGATGAAGCCTGCTTAAATTACTATTTTATCCTTTTCTTATTTATTTATTTCTTATCTCATGGGTCAGGTTCTTACAACCTCCCCTCCTTACAAAAATTTCATCCTTGAAATTTGTAATCTCTTATTTACAAACTCATCCACACAACCGAATACACATACCTGACTCTAGGAAGAGCCGACGACCACTTATAATGCAGCCTGGTCATATTACATACATACCCTCGCTTATGGCAGAGGAATACCGTGGTTACATATATATACAGTCTCGGGAGTTCACAATAACACACACTCCCAAAGACTAACCGCCTATCACAATACAATAGCAGCTTTATTCACACGTACTCATCGACTCTACTATCAAACTACCTCTTAAAACAATTGTGGATACTTCCGGCATATCTCCACTTCCAATTCCCAAGAAGCTTCCTTAACCTCATGATTCTGCCACAATACTTTCACTAACGGTATATCCTTGGCACATAGCTTCTGAACTTTACGGTACGGTCCAAAACTTGAATGGGTACCTCCTCGTACACTAAAGCATCCCCAATTTCTAAGTTCTCAAAACTAATAACATGCGATGGATCTGACATGTACCTCCTCAACATGGATACGTGGAACACATCATGGATCCTCGAGAGCGCTAGGGGTAGTGCAATCTTTAGGCTGCCGGACCCACTCGCTTAAGAACCTCGAATGGTCCGATATACCTCGGGCTCAGCTTGCCCTTCTTCCCGAATCTCATCACCCCTTTCATTGGGGCATTTCTCAAAAATATCTTACCCCCACCTTGAATTCCAACTCATGGTGACAAACATCTGCGTAAGTCTTCTCTTGACTCTGAGCCAACTTAATTCTATCTCGGATCAATCCCACCTTCTCAGATGCTTGCTGCAGGAGTTCAGGTCCTAAAACCTGACGTTCACCCACCTCATCCCAATATGGAGGAGGCCGACACCTCCAACCATATAGAGCCTCGAACGGTGCCATCCCGATACTTGACTGGAAGCTATTGTTATAGGCAAACTTTACAAGTGGCAGAAACTGCATCCAACTACCACTGAAGTCTAACATGCAAGCCCGTAACATATCCTCCAAGATTTGTATTATTCTCCCTACTGTCCATTAGTCTGGGGGTTGAACGCTCTACTGAAAGTAAGTTTTGTCCCTAGTGCTTCTTGCAAGTTCTTCCAGAATTGAGAGGTAAACCTTGGGTCTCGATCTAACACAATGGACATTGGTACCCCGTGCATCCTGACTATCACATGCACATACAGGTCTGCTAGCCTACTCAAAGGGTAGCTAACCTTCATCAGTACAAAGTGAGCAAATTTTGTCAACCTGTCCATGATCACACAAATGGCATTCTACCCGTGAAGCACTAGCGCAATCCGATAACAAGGTCCATAGAAATGTTTTCCCATTTCCACTCCATAATAGCTAAGGGTTGTAACAGCCCCACCGGCCTTTGATGTTCAGCTTTCACCTGCTAACATATCAAATACTACTCCATGAACCGAGCAATCTCCCTTTTCATACGACTCCATTAGAAGGACTCGTGCAAATCCCAATACATCTTCGTGCTACTAGGATGTACCATATACAAGGAACAATGCGCTTCTTTCAGAATCATCCTTCTGATCTCGTCATTGTTTTGAACACATAGCCTCGTTCCAAACCTCAACACACCTCTCTCAAAGATGTTTAAGTGCATAGCCAACCCCTGCTACACTTTCTCCACAGTATCAACTAACTCCGCATCACTAGCCTGCACAACTTTAATACGCTCAAACAAAGTTGGCTGGATCACCGTGCTAACAATGAAAGCCTGATGATCACCAACCACCAACTCTATGCCAAGGCTTTCCAAATCCCGTATGAGATGATCCTAAGCTACAGCTGCAGATACTGCCACATACTCCAACTTCTAACTCAATGCATTGGCTACCACGTTAGCTTTTCCGAGGTGATAACTGATGGTGCAATCGTAGTCTTTGATAAGCTCAAGCCACCTTCTTTGCCTCATGTTCAACTTCTTCTGCGTGAAAAAGTACTTGAGGCATTTGTAGTCAGTGAAAATATTGCATCGAACACCATATATGTAGTGTCAACAGATCATCAGTGCATAAACTACAGCAGCCAATTCCAAATCATGCGTAGGGTAATTCTTCTTGTATTCCTTGAGTAGCCAAGAAGCATAAGCTATTACCTTACCCCATTGCATAAGCACACATCCTGAACCCTTCAGAGATGAGTCGCTATATATCACAAAACTACCATCTCCAGAAGGAATGGTTAAGACTAGAGTAGTAACAAGTCTGTGTTTCAACTCCTAAAAACACTGCTCGCAATTATTGGTCCAATCAAACTTCACACCCTTCCTAGTCAATCGTGTCAGAGGCCCAGACAACTTAGAAAATCCCTCCACGGACCGATAATAATAAGCCGCCAGTCCTAGGAAACTCCAAACCTCCTGCACACTCTTCGATCTCACCTAGTCGACCACAACTTCAATCTTGCTAGGATCAACTGAGATAACGTGCTTAGAAACAACATGACCTAAAAATGTGACCTGATTCAACCAGAACCCACATTTCTTCATCTTGGCATATAACTTCCTCTCTTGTAGAATCTGTAGCACCAACCTCAGATGGTTTTCATGCTCTTTCGTACTCCTCGAGTATACCAAAATGTCGTCGATAAACACCACTACAAACTGGTCCAGGTACTCATGGAAAACCATATTCATCATATCCAAGAACATTGTTGGAGCATTAGTCAACCCAAGAGGCATGACTAAGAACTCATAGTGGCCGTATTTGGTTCGAAAAGCAGTCTTCGTAACATCCTCAGATCTAATCCTCACCTGATGATACCTTGACCGCAGGTCGATCTTCGAAAAGACCCGCTTCCCCTGTAGATGGTCAAAGAGATCATCAATACAAGGCAATGGGTAACAATTCTTCATAGTCACCTTGTTGGTCTCATGGTAATCAATGTACATGCGCATCAACTCGTTCTTCTTCTTTACGAAACAAACTGGAGCTCCCTATGGTGAAACACTAGGTCGGATAAAGCCCTTGTCTAGTAATTCCTACAACTGCTCCTTAAACTCCTGATGTTTTGCTAGAGCCATCTGGTACGGAGCTTCAGAGATCGGTGCCTTGCCAGGCAGCAACTCTATCACAAGCTTCACCTCATGTTCCAAAGGTAAACTGGGTAAGTCTTCTACAAAACATCCAGGAACTCGTTAACCACTCGAATATCCTCGAGATTCAACTCATCCCGCAGTGGTTCCTTTACGCAAGCTAGGTACCCCTGACATCTGTCCAAAAGTAACCTCCTCGCCTATAAATTCGATAGGATCTGTGGCGTCGAACGCACACACGATCCTACAAACTAATACTTCTGCTCCCCAGGAGGTCTTAATACTACTACCTTTCCACGACAGTCGATCACAACATAACTGGAGAATAATAACTCCATCCCCAGTATAACGTCAAAACGAGACATATCGTACACCACAAGATTAGACGATAGAAGCCTTCGCTGAATTTCCACTGGGCAGCCTCCTAACATCCTCATACAGGACATTACACTCCTTGACAGTGTAGCTACAGATAACCCCTTATTCATAACTTGGGTCTCAACCCCACACAACTTAATGAAGCTCACATATACAAAAGAATGGGTTACACCTGAATCAAATAAAACAACAGCCTTATTTGAAAGCAATAACAAGATACCTGTCACTACATTCCCTACACGGTTAGCATCCCCTGGAGTAAGAGAATATACCCTTTTCAGAGCTGTGTTTGCCTGGGTGGTTCCCCGAGGTATTTGATTGCTACCCTGGTTCACATTAGATGCAGGTGTGTCTCTCTTCGGTGCGTGGCAGTCACAAGCCATGTGGCCTGATTTGCCACAACTGTAACAGTTACTCTCAAATGATTGGAACTCATATTCATGCCATCTGTGGCCTTTGATACAATGATCGCGCGGTTGATCCACTAAAGAACCCTAACGCTTGGTATTCTCGTGGTAACCTGAGCCATTGTTCCTCTTCTTCCATGATCCCTGATGAGAACCATATGGCACTGACCTCTTCTTCAGTTCCTGATTCACCTCATCCTCTAGGATGCCGGTCTCGATCACAATGGCCCTATCCACCAAAATCAAAAAATCACAGATCTGTAGCATACCCACTAATCTGCGGATGTCTTTCCTTTGGCCCTTCTCGAACCTTCGAGTCTTCTCGTACTCATTCGAGATCAAGCACAACACGAAACGAGATAGCTCTATATAACGAGGAGCATACCCCTACATCGTCATATCTCCCTGTGTCAGAATGGAGAACTCATCCGCCTTAGCATCACGTCTGGAGGCCTGGAAGTATCTCTCAAAGAATACTTCCTTGAAGCGGCTCCACGTCATCTCTATTGGACTTGTTCTCTGCTTCTCTAGTAGACTCATTGCAGTCCACCATTGTCTAGCCTCCCCAAACAACTAGAAGGTGGCATAAAGGACTCTCTGCTTATCCGTGTAGTGTAGGACCTCCAAAAATCTTTTCGGTCTTCTCGACCTAGTCCTCCGCTATCATCGGATCGGGTCCCCCTGAAAATGTCAGAGGGTGCATATGTGTGAACCTCTCGATGTACACCTCGCAGCAGTAGGAGAACTTTCGCATCTCCTAACATTCTGCCTGATGTCCTACATAATAAACCTCATCAACCCTCAAGGCACAGAAGGAGACTCATCGCTCACAGTCCCCTTGGAGCCACTATCCAAGTTGTTATCCTTGGTCTCCATTCTGAAAATAGAATAGGAATCAGTTAGAATTCCTATATCGTACATAGTTAACACAATCATTAGAACTAATCATGTCAACTATTACTCTCACGGGTCTAGGTCAGACCTATCACACCGATATTAAACCATCAATGGTTTGCTGTGGTTTTACATAAATTGTCATTCTAGGAAAAACATAGAATACCATCAATGAATCATTGTCTAGCTACCAGACAACCCTCGACCTACTCAACTTATTCTTGACATCCTATGCTCTGGTATGTACACACATTAATACCTAACCAAGTCTACAAGACCTAGCAACCTAGTTAGCTTTGATACCAAGATGTCATGCCCCGAACTCGATAATGGGCCCTAGGGTGTTATGCAGCAACCTAAATTGTCCATGTATCATATAAAACACACATGATTGGGGTTTTCGTACACCTTATACAAATTCACATACATGACGAATATGCAGTGGAAAAGTTCATTCCATATATACATCGTACCATACCAGAGTCTATACAAACAGAGTCTACGCTCCATATTACAAAACATAACCTAGGGTGCCAACAAAACCCAAAACGACAACCCTGTTACAGTCCAAGGACTTACACAAGTACTTTACACAGTAAACCGACCACCATGCTCCTAACACTAGGATGCTAGTTTCGGTTACTCGAAGGACCTGAAAACATGTACGTACGATAAGGGTGAGACACATCTCAGTAAGGCAGAATTAGGTTATATCGGTGTGTGGCATATCAATGTTATCATGACATAAACATACACAGTTCAGTTCCAGTATTTCCACAAAACAGTTCTAGTATAGTTCTCAACACACACATGATCAATCAACCCAGTGTCGTCACACTCTTCGGCATGAAGTTGGCCCACATTACTCGGTATCCCCAGCACATAGCGTAGCCCCAGGCTCCCATCGCATCACACCGGTACATTTTTTGGATCCAGACCCTTCGATGATCAGCCGATTTCACGCCCTCGGATTTAGAGCCGGACACTCTAGCCACTGGCAGGTGGTATTCACACTCTCAGATATAGAGCCGGACACTCTTTCACAACTTGGAACAATTCAGAACACACGTTCCTACATCTCATTTCAGCATATCACAACTCAGTGCATAATCATATAATAGTTCATTCCACACTTATTTGGTAATCACAAAATCATGATTTTCAAAATACAGTTTAAAATAAGTCAAGGCACGACCATCTCCATAACACAATATACTCAACAATATATCCACGATTTTCTAACGAAACTAAAGATGCAACCCAATGCCCCATTTTTCCCAAAACTGTAACATGAAAAGCATGAAATTTTACCCATTAGATTTTCACAAATAAGTAGCCAAAACATACACAGGATCGTGAGCTACAATTCTACCGAATCTAACTTAAAAAATAATCGATATAAAAAGAATCCCTTTACCTTTCCCCAAAAATCCAAACACGAACTCTACAGCTCCTAAATAGCAAATCGAGTTCCCAAAACCTATAAATCATAGTATGATAATTACTTACAATCTTACTCTCTACAGATCTACTGAAACATAAATGAAAATCGAGCCTTACCTTGATTTTTTGGTCAAAACCCGGAGACCTCAAAACGAAGATCCGCTCTACAGAACATGTAGAGATTCCTTCCCTGATCCTCGCAGTAACATCGGATCATCGATTCTAACAATAAACGGTGAAGAAATTTAGAGAGAGTGAGATAGTGGAGTTTCGAGTTCTAGAGAGAGAATTTGATATCTTAGCCAAGAAGCAAAGAAAAACAATATTTGTGGAGCCTTTGACTCGGCCAACCTCGTTGATAAGGTGGCGTCTTCGTCGACAAGTCAACGAAGGGAGTTCATTCACGTCGTGGTGGCCTTGTTGACGATCCTGAGATTTTCGGATTCCCTAAAATCTCTCGACTTCTCCTCGTCGACAAACCTCTGCATTTCGTCACTGAACAATAGAAGGGCCTTCGTCAACAAAAACACTGGCTTGGTCAATGAAGCCTGCTCAAATTACAATTTTACCCTTTTTTATTAATTTATTTTTTATCTCACGGGTTGGGTTCTTACAACCTCCCCTCCTTGCAAAAATTTTGTCCTCGAAATTTGTAATATCTTATTTACGAACTAATCCACACAACCGAATACACATAGCCGACTCTAGGAAGAGCTGGTGGCGGCCACTCACAACGCAGCCCCATCATAATACATACATACCCTCGCTTATGGAGGAGGAATATTGTGGTTACATACATATACCATCTCGGGAGTTCACAATAACACACACTCCCAAAGACTAACCACCTATCACAATACAATAGCAGCATTATTCACACGTACTCACTGACTCTACTATCCAAACTACCTCCCGGAACAACTGTGGATACTTCTGGCATATCTTCACTTCCAATTCCCAAGAAGCTTCCACAACCTCGTGATTTCGCCACAATACCTTCACCAATGGTATATCCTTGGTACGTAACTTCTGAACTTTACAGTCTAGAACCTGAATGGGTACCTCCTCATACGCTAAAGCATCCCCAATTTCTAAGTTCTCGCAACTAATAACATACGATGGATCTGACACATACCTCCTCAACATGGATACATGGAAAACATCATGGATCCGTGAGAGCATTGGGGATAGTGCAATCCAGTAGGCTACTGGGCCTACTTGATCAAGAACCTCAAATGGTTTGATTTACCTCGTGCTCAGCTTGCCTTTCTTCTCGAATCTCATCACCCCCTTCATCGGAGCAATTCTCAAGAATATCTTACCCCCTACCTTAAATTCCAACTCACGGCGATGAACATCCACATAACTCTTCTGTCAACTTTGAGCCTATTTAATCGTATCTCAAATCAAACCCACCTTCTCAGATGCCTGCTACATGAGTTCAGGTCCTGAAACCTGACGTTCACCCACTTCATCCCAATACAGACGAGACCGACACCTCCGACCATACAGAGCCTCAAACGGTGCAATCTCGATACTAGCTTGGAAGCTAATGTTATAGGCAAACTCTATGAGTGGCAAAAATTGCATCCAACCACCATCGAAGTCTAACACGCCAGCCCGTAACATATCCTTCAGGATCTGTATTGTTCTCTCTAACTATCCATCAGTTTGGGGGTGGAACGCTCTATTGAAAGTAAGCTTCGTCCTCAATGCTTCATTCAAGCTCTTCTAGAATTGATAGGTAAACCTCAGGTCTCAATTTGACATAATGGACACCGGTACCCCGTGCATCCTAACTATCTTATGCACATACAGGTATACTAGCCTAATCAAAGGGTAGCTAACCTTCATCGGTACAAAGTGGGCAGATTTCGTTAACCTATCCATGATCACCCAAATGACATTCTGCCCATGAAGCACTGGCGCAATCCGGTAACAAAGTCCATGGAAATGTGCTCCCATTTTCACTTTGGAATAGATAAGGGTTGAAACGGCCCTACCGGCCTCTGATGTTCAGCTTTCCTCTGTTGACATATCAGACACTGCTCCACGAATCAAACAATCTCCTTATTCATACCACTCAACCAAAAGGACTCGCACAAATCCCGATACATCTTCGTGCTACCAGGATGTACCATATACAAGGAACGATGCACTTCTTTCAGGATTGTCCTTCTGATCTCGTCATTGTTTTGAACACACAGCTTGGTTCCAAACCTCAAAACACCTATTTTAAAGTTGTTAAGGTTCGAAGCCAACCCCTGCTACACTTTCTCCACTGTCTCAACTAACATTGCATCACTAGCTTGTGCGACTTTAATACGCTCAAACAAAGTCGACTGGATCACCAAGCTAGCAATGAAAGCCTAATGGTCACCAACCACCAACTCTATGCCAAGGCTTTCTAGATCCCGTCTGAGATGATGCTGAAAAGTAAGGTGTAGTCCCAAGAGGGGGGTGAATTGGATTATAAAAATTTCTTTTAATACCTTTTAAGAATCCTTAACCTTCTTTTATTTCTTTGAGCTAATTCTTGACTTGTTTGTTTAATTATTTAATCACTCAAGAACTTAGTTCTTTTAATTCAATCAATCAACACAACTATGTAAACAACCAAGCAACCAAACCAATCATTCAAGTAACCAAGCCAATCATCCACAATTTGAAAATAAACAACCAAATAATTGCCAAGCACATGTTACCTGTAGCACTTAAAATATTTTGTTTGTTTATATAAGCCCTGTATATATAAAATTTATACTTGTTGATATAAAGTCTTGTATCGATTGTTTTGCTTCTTCAATATGATGTGCAATACAACATCCAATCAACACAATATCTACACTCTTCTCAATATTTAGAACTCAACTAAACTCTAGGTTAATTTATCCTTGGGCTGTTAATCAAGTAACGTACTCTCATATGGTTTCCGCAAGGTATGGTATAACCAACGTACTCCCTTTTGGTTTCTGCAACCCAAATCAAAATTTGAATTCAAGTTTACTTGATTTCTATATAACGTAGTATATATGATTATCAATTAAACCATCCACGCAATTTAAATATGCTAAAAATAAAGAGTAAGGGAAAGAGAAAGTGAGACAGAGATTTTTACGAGGTTCGGCATATACCCGGCCTATGTCCTTGCCTTTGGTAAACCACCAAAGGATTCACTAAACATGTTCCTTTAACGGGCAGAACAAACCTTTACAATACTCCTTGGTTAAGGCTAGAGCTTGCCTTCTCCAAACGATGTACCCTTGTTCGGTCACTCCTTACATAGGCTAGAGCCCGCCTCTCTAAGCAATATCTCCTTTCTTAGCTAATGATCCAAACAACCCTTGGAATCATCAATCTACAAGATACAAATCAAATAATTGTGTACAAAGAATTTCCTCCTAAAAGAGCTGATTAGTACAACAATTCAGAACTATAATATACTTCAAAGTAAATAATAGTATGGAAATTAGCTTGAAGCTTAATGAAGTATATTACCAATTAATTCTTTCAATGATTGAAAGATTTAGAATTTGTAGCAAAATTATGGTGGAAGAAGATCAGCAAAAACTCAGTTGAATTCGTGCAAATTGAGAGCAAAAGAGAGCCTTGAGAATTTGAGAGCAATTGAGAGAGATTTTGAATTTTTGTAGAATTTGAATTCTTGATGTTTTGATTCAATAATCTTTGAGGCTTATTTATAGGTATGTAACTTGATCCCCAAGTGACTTGGAGTATTCTCCAAGTTTTCACAAATTTTGAGCCCCAAGTAAACCATTTAAAAAATGTTTCCGTTGAGTATTTTAAAATTCTGTTCGAGTGGTAGTTGCCTGCCACGATCTGGCAATCGCCTGCCATGTTATTTTTAAAAGGGCAGTAGGGGTAGTGGGGTGGCAGTCGTGTGCCAGGGCACAAGGAGTCAATTGGCTTGAGTACCCAGGCGCCTGTCATGGTTCAGGTAGTCTACTGGCGGAACACAACACTATTGTCAATTTCAAGTACCCTTCAATATTTTGGCATAAACTTTTCTGTGTAAATCTAAATTATATGATCTTGGTGTCAAATGAAAGCTAAGAGAAAATCCTACAACTTTCATGTTGAACACGTTTTAAAATAAAGAGATTTGGATGGAGAAAAATGCACCTCAATGTGGATGTAGAGAAATTGACAGCATTTGGAAAATCCTCTTTTTGGTGCTTTTCATTCCAAAAAAAATTCTAACCTTTTTGAAACAATTTTTGACCTTATAAAAATATTTTACAAGTATGTTCAAAGGTATCTAGGTCCAATAAATTTACCTAAGAGTTTCATGCATCCATATTGAAATTCTTTGAAGTACTTACATGAAATTTCCTATAAACTCTTTCAAATTTTCAATTCTTGAATTCCTTGAGGTCTTTATGCTTGCTTCATCTTTCATTGAGCTTTCATCAAGTTCTCTTTGATCCTCATGCTCTCATGATCTTCAAGTTTTATCTTTAAATCCATTTTTGAATCCATGCTTTAAGCTTCATATTGACCTTCCTTCTTTTAAATATAAGCTTTCATGAATTCTTTAACCTTGCATTCATCATTGAGTCCTGATAATACATCACTTAAACAAAGCATGTTAAGTTCTACTTGTTTGTTAGCATCAAAACAAGATGTTAAGCCTTGTAAAACCAACAGATGCGGAACTACATCTGCAAATTCAGCTGCATACTTTGACTTCCAACTCAACGCATCAGCTACCACATTAGCTTTCCCCGAGTGATAACTGATGGTGCAATCGTAGTCTTTGATTAGCTCAAGCCACCTTCTCTGCATCATGTTCAACTCCTTCTGTGTGGAAAAGTACTTGAGGCTTTGTGGTTAGTGAAAATCTCGCACTGAACATCATACAAGTAGTGTCGCTAGATCTTCAGTGCATAAACTACAACAGCCAATTCCAGATCATGCATAGGGTAATTCTTCACGTATTCCTTGAGTTGTCGAGAAGCATAAGCTATTACCTTACCCGTTGCATAAGCACACATACTAAACCCATAAGAGACGCGTCACTATAGATCACAAAACTGTCATCCCCATAAGGAATGGTCAAGAATGGTGCAGTAACAAGTCGGTGTTTCAACTCTTAGAAACACTGCGCGCATTTCTTGGTCCAATCAAACTTCATACCCTTCCTGGTCAACCGTGTGAAAGGCCCAGACAACTTAGAGAATCCCACCATGAATCGACGATAATAAGCAGCCAGTCCTAGGAAGCTCCGAACCTCTTGCACACTCTTTGGTCTCACCTAGTCAACCACAACATCAATCTTGCTAGGATCAACTGAGATATCGCCCTTAGACACCATATAACCTGAAATCGCGACCTGATTCAACCAGAACTCACATTTCTTCAGCTTCGCATACGACTTCCTCTCTCGTAGAATCTGTAGCACCAACCTCAGATGGTTTTCATGCGCTTCCAAACTACTCGAGTATACCAAAATGTCATCGATAAACATCACTAGAAATTGGCCCAGGTACTTATGGAAAACCCTATTCATCGGATCCATAAACACTACCGAAGCATTAGTCAACCCAAAAGGCATGACAAAGAACTCGTAGTGGTTGTATCTGGTTCAGAAAGTAGTCTTTGCAACATCCTCAGATCTAACCCTCACCTGATGATACCTTGACCGTAGATCAATCTTCGAAAAGACCTGCATGCTCTGTAACTGGTCAAAGAGATCATCAATAGGAGGCAACGGATAACGGTTCTTCACAGTCACCTTGTTGATCTCATGGTAATCAATGCACATATGCATCGACCCGTCCATCTTATTCATGAACAAAACTGGAGCTCCCTAGGGTGAAACACTTGGTCGGATAAAGCCCTTGTCTAGTAATTCCTACAACTGCTCCTTGAACTCCTGAAGTTCTGTTGGAGCCATTCAATAGGGAGCTTTAGAGATTGGTGCCTTGCTAGGCAGCAACTCTATCGCAAACTGCACCTCATGATCCATAGGTAAACTAGATAAGCCTTTTGGAAACACATCCAGGAACTCATTAACCACTCGAATATCCTCGAGCTTCAACTCATCCCGCGATGGTTCCTTCACGCAAGCTAGGTACCCCTGACATCTGTCCAAGAGAAACTTCCTCGCCTGTAATGCTGATAAAATCTATGGCATCGAGCGCACACACGATCCAACAAACTCATACTCTTACTCCCTAAAAGGTATAAACAGTACTACCTTTCCACGACAGTCGATCACAGCATAGCTAGAAAATAACCAATTCATCCCCAATATGATGTCAAAACCAGACATATCATACACCACGAGATTCGCTAGTAGCAGCCTTCCTTGAATTTCCACTAGGCAGCCTCCTAACATCCTCCTACAGGATGTTACACTCCCAAACAGTGTAGCTACAGATAGCCCTTTATTCATGACTTGGGTCTCAACCCCACAGAGCTTGATGAAACTCACAGGTACAAAAGAATAGGTTGCACTTGAATAAAATAAAACAATAGCTCTATTTGAAAGCAATAACAAGGTACCTGTCACTACATTCCCCGCACGGTCAGCATCCACTAGAGTAAGATAATATACCCTTATCGGAGCTATATTTGCCTAGTTAGTTCCCCAAGGTATTTGATTGCTACCCCAGTTCACACTAGATGCAGGCGTGTCTCTCTTCGATGCATGGCAGTCACGAGTCATGTGACTTGATTTGCAACAACTGTAACAGTTACCCAAAAATAACTGGCACTCACCTTCATGCCTTCTGTGTCACCTAATACAACGATTGCGCAACTGGTCCACCTGAGAACCCTGACGCTCGGTATTCTGGTGGTAACCCAAGCCATTGTTCCTCTTCTTCCATGATCCCTGATGAGAACCATATGGCACTAGCCTCTTGTTCGGTTCCTAATTCACCTCAACCTCTCAGATGCTAGTCTCGATCACAGTGCCTTATCCACAAAAATTGAAAACCCACGGATTTGTAGCATACCCACTAATCTGCGGATGACTTTCCTTAGACCCTTCTTGAACCTCCGAGTCTTCTCGTACTCGTTCAAGATCAAGCACGACGCGAAACAGTATAGCTCTATATACTGAGTAGCATACCCTTGCACCGTTATATCTCCCTATGTCAGAATAGAGAACTCATCCACCTTAGCATCGCATGTGGAGGTCAGGAAGTATCTCTCAAACAACACTTCCCTAAAGTGGCTCCACATCATCTCTATTGGACCGACTCTCTGCTTCTCTAGAAGACTCACCGCAGTCCGCCATTGCCAAGCCTTCCCAGACAATTGGAAGGTGGCGTAGTGGACACTCTGCTTATTTGTGCAGTGTAGGACCTCCAGAATCCTTTTGGTCTTCTCTACCCAGTCCTATGCTATCATCAGATCGGGTCCTCCTGAAAATGTCGAAGGGTGCATACGTGTGAACCTCTCAATGGTACACCCCATAAAAGTAGGAGAACGTTCACATCATCTAACATTCTACCTAATATCCCGCATAATCTGCCTCATCAACCCTCGAGGCACGGAAGGAGACTCGTCACTCGTAGTCCCCTTGGAGCCACTATCCAAGTTGTTATCCTTGGGCTCATTCTGAAAATAGAATAAGAATCAGTTATAATTCCTATATCATACACAGTTAACAGAATCATTAGAATTAACTATGTCAACTATTACTCTCACCGGTCTAGGTCAGCCCTATCACATCGACATGAAACCATCAATGCTTTGCCGTGGTTTTATAGAAATTGTCATTCCAGGAAAAACACAGAATACCACGAACGAATCCTTGTCTAGATATAAGACAACCCTCAACCTACTCTACTCATTCATGACATCCTATGCTATGGTATGTACACACATTAATGCCTAACCAAGTGTACAAGACCTAGCAACCTGGTTAGCTCAAATACTAAGTTGTCACGGCCTGAACCCGGCAATGGGCCCCAGGGTGTGATGTAGTAACCTAACATGTCCGTGTATCATACAAAACACACATGATACTATGATGAATGAGGGTCTGACCCGGTGGGGTTTCCGTACACCCTATACACATTCACATAAACGAGAAATACACAGCGAAAAAGTTTATTCCATACATACATCGTACCATAACAGAGTCTATACAAATAGTGTCTATGCTCCATATTACAAAACAAAACCCAGGGTTCCAATAATACCCCAAACGAAACCCCTGTTACAGTCTAAGGACTTACACAAGTACTCTACGTAGTAAAATGACCACCACACTCCCAACACTAGGACGCTAGTTCCGGTTACCCGAAAGACCTGAAAACATGTATGTGTAATAGGGGTGAGACACATCTCAATAAGGCAGAATCAAGTAATATCGTTGGGTCGCATATCAGTGTTATCATGACATAAACATACACAGTTCAGTTCTAGTATTTCCACAAAACAATTCCAGTACAGTTCTCAACACACATATGATCAATCAACCCAGTGTCGTCACACTCTTTGGCATGAAGCTGACCCACATTACACGATGTCCCCAGCACATGGCATAGCCCCAAGCTTCCATGGCATCGTACCGGTACATTTGGTGGATCTACACCCTTCCGTGATCAGCCGGTAAGAGGCGATATTTCACGCCCTCGAATATAGAGCCGGACACTCTTACCACTTGCAGGTGGTATTTCACCTCCTCGGATATAGAGCCAGACACTCTTTCACAACCTAGAACAATTCAGAACACACGTTCCTATGTCTCATTTCAGCATATCACAACTCAATGCGTATTCATATAACAGTCCATTCCACACTTATTTTGTAATCACAAAATCATGATTTTCAAAATACAGTTTAAAACAAGTCAAGGCATGACCGTCTCCATAACATAATATACTGAATAACATATCCATGGTTTTCCAATGAAACCAGAGATGCAACCCGATGCCCAATTTTTCCCAAAACTATAACATGAAAACCCCAAAATTTTTACCCATTAGATTTCCCCAAATAAGTACTCAAAACATACACAAGATCGCGAATCACAGTTCTACCGAATCCAATTTCAAAAATAACCAATTTAAATAGAATCTCCTTACCTTTCCCTGAAAATCCAAACACGAACTTTACGACTCCTAAACAGCGAATCGAGTTCCCAAAACCTATAAATCACAATACGATAATTACTTACAATTGTACTCTCCACTAATCTACCGAAACGAAAATGAAAATCGAGCCTTACCTCGATTTTTGGGTTAAAACCCGAAGACCTCAAAACGAAGATCCGTTCTACAGAACACGTAGAGATTCCTTCCCTAATCCACGCAGTAACATTTGATCATCGATTCTAACGATGAATGGTGAAGAAATCTAGAGAGAGAGAGAGAGGGTAGAGTTTCGAGTTCTAGAGAGAAAGAGAGAGAGAAAAATTGATATCTTAGTCAAGAAGCAAAGGAAAGGGATATTTATAGAGCCTTTGACCCAGCCAACCTCATCGATGAGGCGATGTCTTCGTCGACGAGTCATTGAAGGGAGTTCATCAATGTCGTGGTGGCCTCGTCGATGAGTCTGAGATTTCAGGATTTCCCAAAAATCTCTCGGCTTCTCCCCATCAACGAACCTCTGCATATCATCGCCGAACAATAGAAGGGCCTTCTTCTATGAAAACACTAGCTTCGTCGATGAAGCCTGCTCAAATTACTATTTTACCATTTTCTTATTTATTTATTCCTTATCTCACGGGTCGTGTTCTTACAAAATATGCAATTAATAGTCTGTGACAACTGAGTTCCATAAATACTATACTGATAAATATATGAAACTCTAAAAGCTGGTAAAACAATATATAGTACAACTTCCATCTATTATAGTTTAAAATATAACTGTAATATAAAAGTTTTCTACTTTTTCATACTTCTAGTATCATAATACATATGCTGATATTCTATAAATTCGTATACATATACATAACTATGATATTTACCCTGGAAAACTATACGTCATAATTTAACCCCTCATGATAGGGTTGTGCCGTAGGCGGGACTTAACTCTGGTTGGCCTACCAGGATAAGTCATTTGTAACTCAACCAATCCTCAGCCCGGCCATCGGTAATCCCTTCATGGCACGGTACTAGTATCTACCTCGTCAAATCAGCAACCTCCACCCAGTCTTCTGGGGAGCCTGCAATCTCTCTAGGCATGCTTGACGGAATCCTGCACACACTATCTTAGATGTGTGGTTGCACTCTGATCTACAATAGGAATGGTACCATGGTCTGCTAATAACTGAACTGATTCATCAGGATCTGATACTCTATAATACTATTTTCTATATATTCATCTTACTGTTTCATCATGATTCCAAAACAACCGCAACACCAAAAACTGTTATGTAAATACCTTAATGTCTAAACTGTAATAGTTGTACTAACTGATCTGTAATATTTGAACTGTATGGACTGTAACATTATAGTGTTATGACTTTATAATTATGGGAATCATGGAAATCTATAAATGCTATAAAATATATGTCTGTATATACACTGTAATTCATAATTCTGTAAAATCTGATAAACATATTTCCGCATAAATACTGTGAATCATGGTAATTTGAAAACTGTAGGATTTCCACACTAATATGATAATGTCTCATGCCACACAACCAAATAAATAAATCTTCCATATCCTAAAAATTGAATCTTCTAATATACAAATAATTTGTGTACTGGATAATAATATGGAAAAATGTATAGTTTATGGATAAAAATTCCTAAATTCCTAGCAAAGCATATTTCCCTGACCTATCTGATTGGGAGGTTTGCCTCCAATTCAATCCACACACCCTCGGCGTACCAATCTCAAAATCCTGTAATTACATATATACAAATTTCCTAGTAAAACATTGAATTTCCAAAAAAATCATCATACTCACATTTCCTGAATCTTCCTATTCGTAATTTCCTAAATTATAATTTACCCGGATTCTTGGAAAAATAACCGCTGAGGTCATTAACCCATGCCTGTAGGTTCCCAAAAACCCTAACCCTGAAATCATAACACCCTAATTTTACTCTATAAAATACTAGTATAGTATCATACAACAAAAAATATGGGCTCATATAAACCTCGTAATATTGGAAATACCAAAATAATCTACTTACCATGAAATTGGGATGGTGCCCACACTTCTTAAATCAACATTCTGTTCTAGCTAGGTTGTAGAAAATTTGTCTAGGATCATCGTGGTAGCTTTCGATCATTGAACTAGGGAGAAACGGAGCCAGGAATCTAGAGAGAATGAGAGAGCACTGGATTTCTAAAAAGAGAAAGGGAACAGTAGCTAAATTCTTGCCAAAATCTGATTTTCTATGTATTTATAAACGACTTGACATGTGGCTTCATTTACGAGATATGTGGACTCATTGACGAGTCCATGAAGGAAGTTCATCGACGAGAATAATGAGTTCACCGACGAACCAGAGGGTCTGCATGCCCCCTCTCGGTATCTCTTTGTCGACGAGGCACTGAACCTCGTCCACAAAACCTATAGGGAGTTCGTCAACAAAACCAGGGCATTCGTTGACGAACCCTATTTGACCCTTTTGAAATTTTACTTTCTCTCGTTTATTTAATTATTATTATTATTTTTTGGGTCTTTACATTGACATTTCCAAAGTGGTGGTCTCCTTTTCCCGTGTCTCTCCATGCTTCTTTTTGAGCTCAACCTAGATCTCCTGTGCACTTCTACATGCCATAATCTTAAGCAAGATATTATAATCTAAAGCACAATATAGTAAATCCATGGCATGTGAATTCACATGTATTAACATAATATTATTTTCATCCAAGGGCATACGAATTCCATTAACAATCACTTGCTAGGCCATCCAATCCATTGATTTTAAAAAAAAATGCTAATTCTAATTTTCCAGGTAGTGTAATCAACATCACAAAATAATGGAGGACTAGAAGGTGATCATCCCTCTCTGAATGGGGATACACCAATGTGAGCCATCTCGATCTTTAGAAAAAACATTTAAGTCAATGCTACGAGGCTCTGACACCAATTGTTGGAATTGGTGTATTTTCAAGAGGGGGTGAATTGGGTATTTAAAATTTTTTCCTAGGTTTAGCTAATTCAAGAGCAGTATTTCACAACCGAGGGTCTTTCTAAGAATATACCAATTGCACAGATAATATGCAAAAATTAAATCATGTGCAACATTCAAAATATATAAAATATAACATACACTTACAGGAGTATAAAATGCTAGAAATATAAAGTGCACACACGATATGTTATTAGGGTTCGACCAATACAGCCCACGTCCCCACCTCGAGCTCACAAGCAAGAGGGTTTCCACTACGGCTCACTTAACGGGTGGAGCGGCACCATTTACAACACCTTACCAGGATGGTGCACCTAACTTTCCTAACCTGGTCAAAGCCAATTTGGGACTTTTCATAGGGCAAGTCTCCCTCTTCAGGCCCATGCCTGGAATACAACAACCAATTGAAATTTTGTGTACAAATAAAGTTGTTTCTAATACAAGAAGATTATGTACCAATACGCCCAACTGATAATCAACGCACATCAAATGATAGAACTATAAGCTCAGTGCAGATATGTGCAATATCACTCAATCTAATGTCAATGAGAAGTCTAATGCATGATTCTATTATCAAATTATCTTTGAAACGATATATAGGTATGCATTAATGAAAAGTAAGGTTTTAAAGATTTCTAATATAATGATCAAATATCTTAAAAATGATTTCTGAAAAATATTATGCACGAGAGATATTTGAGTATAAACCTTTAAAAAAAATATTTTGCTTTACAAATCACAATACAAGCTTAGGAGTCTTGCAATACAAATGCTAAGACTCACAATCTACCAAGTGTCCCCCACACAATGGATTTATTTATTAAATCGGGGGAAAAAAACATTGGGCTAGACTCTCAATCGAAAAGCAATCACACAATCACAACAATGAGCATTTTAGCAATGGTGAGCTATGTAGGATGATGTAGGATACTCTCACTTAAGATTATTTTTCAATGGAATGATCAATTGAAGAGTATTTGGGTTGTGTATGAAGAAAATGCCCCCAAAAATTCAGAAGAAAATTTTCATAACCAAACTCCCTAATCTTATCTTAATTCTTGCAAATGAGGACCTCTATATGGAGATGAGAAAAATTATAGTTGTTGGGAACACACTGGGCATTTTGGAAAAAATATTAATTGAGATTAATTAAAAAATATCCGGTTTAACCTCGGTAAAAATTGAAGAACCGGAGAGGGTCGATTGACCACTTTTGAGATTCGGTTGACCAAGTTGCTCAGTTCGGTTGACCAAGGTGTTTTTGAACTACAGTGATGGTCGACTAGACTTGAGGCGATTTAAGACCCTCCAAAGTTCAGTCGACTAGGCTAATCTGTGGATGACTTTCCTCAGAACCTTCTTGAACCTCTGAGTCTTCTCGTACTCATTCAAGATCAAGCAAGACGCGAAACGAGATAGCTCTATATACCAAGTAGCATACCCTTGCACCGTCATATATCCCTGTGTCAGAATAGAGAACTCATCCGCCTTAGCATCACGTGCAGAGGTCGGGAAGTATCTCTCAAACAACACTTTCTTAAAGCGGCTCCACGTCATCTCTATTGGACTGGTTCTCTGCTTCTCCAGCAGACTCACCGCAGTCCGCCATCGCCAAGCCTCCCTAGACAACTAAAGGGTGGCGTAGTGGACACTCTTCTTATCTGTGAAGTGTAGAACCTCCAGAATCCTTTCGGTCTTCTTGACCTAGTCCTAAACTATCATCAAATCGAGTCCTCCTGAAAATGTCGAAGGGTGCATACGTGTGAACCTCTTAATGGTACACCCCACCGAAGTAGGAGAACGTTCACATCTTCTAACCTTCTACCTGATCTCCTGCATTAATCTGCCTCATCAACCCTCGAGGCACAGAAGGAGACTCATCGCTCGCAGTCCCCTCGGAGCCGCTATCCAAGTTGTTATCCATGGGCCCTATTCTGAAAATAGAATAAGAATCGGTTAGAATTCCTATATCATACACAGTTAACACAATCATTAGAACTAATTATGTCAACTATTACTCTCACCGGTCTAGGTTAGCCCTATCACCTTGACACGAAATCATGTATGCTTTGCTGTGGTTTTATAGAAATTGTCATTCCAGGAAAAACACAAAATACCACCAATGAATCCTTGTCTAGCTACAAGACAACCCTCGACCTACTCTACTCATTCACGACATCCTATGCTATGGTATGTACACACATTAATGCCTAACCAAGTCTACAAGACCTAGCAACTTGGTTAGCTCAGATACCAAGTTGTCACGGCCCAAACCCAGCAATGTGCCCCAAGGTGTGATGTAGTAACCTAACTTGTCCGTGTATCATACAAAACACACATGATACTATAATGAATGAGGGTCTGACCCGGTGGGGTTTCCGTACACCCTATACACATTCACATAAACGAGAAATACACAGCAGAAAAGTTCATTCCATATACATACATCGTACCATAACAGAGTCTTTACAAAGAGTGTCTACACTCCATATTACAAAACATAACCCAGGGTGCCAATAATACCCAAAATGACAACCCTGTTACAGTCCAAGGACTTACACAAGTACTCTATGTAGTGAAATGACCACCACGCTCCCAACACTAGGACGCTAGTTCTGGTTACTCGAAAGACCTGAAAACATGTATGTACAATAGGGGTGAGACATATCTCAGTAAGGTAGAATCAAGTTATATCGGTGTGTGGCATATCAGTGTTATCAAGACGTAAACATACAAAGTTCAGTTATAGTATTTCCACAAAACAGTTCCAGTATAGTTCTCAACACATATATAATCAATCAACCCAGTGTCATCACACTCTATGGCATGAAGCTAACCCGCATTACACGGCGTCCCCGGCACATGGCGTAGCCCCAGGCTCCTATGGCATCGTACTGGTACATCTAGTGGATCTACACCCTTCAGTGATTAGCCGATAAGAGGCAATATTTCATGCCCACGGATATAAAGTCGGACACACTTGCCACTTGTAGGTGGTATTTCACCCCCTCGAATATAGAGCCGGGCACTCTTTCACAACCTAGAACAATTCGGAACACACGTTCCTATGTCTCATTTCAGCATATGACAACTCAATGCATATTCATATAACAGTTCATTCCACACTTATTTGTTAATCATGATTTTCAAAATACAGTTTAAAACAAGTCATGGCATGACTGTCTCCATAACATAATATACTCAATAATATATCCATGGTTTTCCAACGAAACTAGAGATGCAACCCGATGCCCCATTTTTCCCAAAACTGTAACACGAAAACCCCAAAATTTTTACCCATTAGATTTCCCCAAATAAGTAGTCAAAACATACACAGGATCATGAACCAAAGTTCTACTGAATCCGATTTCAAAAATAACCGATTTAAATAGAACCTCCTTACCTTTCCCTGAAAATCGAAACACGAACTCTATGGCTCCTAAACAGCAAATTGAGTTCCCAAAACCTATAAATCACAGTACGATAATTACTTACAATCTTACTCCATACTGATCTACCAAAATGAAAATGAAAAATTGAGCCTTACCTTGATTTTTGGGTCAAAACCCGAAGACCTAAAAACAAAGATCTGTTCCGTAGAACGCGTAGAGATTCCTTCCCTGATCCTCGTAGTAACGTTGGATCATTCATTCTAACGATGAACGGCGAAGAAATCTAGAGAGAGAGAGAGAATTTGATATCTTTGCCAAGAAGCAAAGGAAAAGGATATTTATAGAGCCTTTGACTCAGCCAACCTCATCGACGAGGTGGCGTCTTCGTCGACGAGTCATTGAAAGGAGTTCATCGATGTCGTGGTGGCCTTGTTGACGAGCCTGAGATTTCAGGATTTCCCAAAATCTCTCGGCTTCTCCCCATCGATGAACCTCTGCATTTCATCGCCGAACAAAAGAAGGGCCTTCTTCGACGAAAACACTGGCTTTGTCAATGAAGCCTGCTCAAATTACTGTTTCAACATTTTCTTATTTATTTATTCCTTATCTCACGGGTTGTGTTCTTACAAAATATGCTATTAATAGTGTGTGACGACTGAGTTCCATAAATATTATACTGATAAATATCTGAAACTCTAAAAGCTGGTAAAACAATATACAGTACAACTTCCATCTATTATAGTTTAAAATATAACTGTAATATATGAGTTTTCTACTTTTTCATACTTCTAGTATCATAATATATCTGCTAATATTCTATAAGTCCGTATACATATACATAACTATGATATTCACCCTAGAAAACTGTAAGTCATGATTTAACCCCTTATGATAGGGTTGTGCAGCCCCGTAGGCGGGACTTAACTCTAGTTGGCCTACCAGGATAAGTCATTTGTAACTCAACCAATCCTCAGCCCGGCCATCGGTAATCCCTCCATGGCACGGTACTAGTATCTACCTCGTCAAATCAGCAACCTCCACCCAGTCTTCTGGGGAGCCTGCAATCTCTCTAGGCATGCTTGACGGAATCCTGCACACACTATCTTAGATGTGTGGTTGCACTCTGATCTACAATAGGAATGGTACCATGGTCTGCTAATAACTGAACTGATTCATCAGGATCTGATACTCTATAATACTATTTTCTATATATTCATCTTACTGTTTCATCATGATTCCAAAACAACCGCAACACCAAAAACTGTTATGTAAATACCTTAATGTCTAAACTGTAATAGTTGTACTAACTGATCTGTAATATTTGAACTGTATGGACTGTAACATTATAGTGTTATGACTTTATAATTATGGGAATCATGGGAATCTATAAATGCTATAAAATATATGTCCTTATATACACTATAATTCATAATTCTATAAAATCTGATAAACATATTTCCGCACAAATACTGTGAATCATGGTAATTTGAAAAATGTAGGATTTCTATACTAATCTGATAATGTCTAATGCAACAAAACCAAATAAATAAATATTCCATATCAAAAATTAAATCTTCTAATATACAAATAATTTTTGTAATGGATAATAATCTGGAAAAACATATAGTTTATGGATAAATATTCCTAAATTCCTAGCATAGCATATTTCTCTTACCTATCTGACTGGGAGGTTTGCCTCCAATTCAATCCACACACCCTCGGCGTACCAACCTCAAAATATTGTAATTACATATATACAAATTTCCCAGTAAAACACCGAATTTCCCTGAAAATCATCATACTCACATTTCCTAAATCTTCCTGTTCGGAATTTCTTAAAATATAATTTACCTGAGTTCTTGGAAAAATAACCGCTGAGGTCATTAACCCATGCCTGCAGGGTCCCAAAAACCCTAACCCTGAAATCATAACACCCTAATTTTACTCCATAAAATACCAGTATAGTCTCATACAATACAAAATCTGGGCTAATATAAACCTCGTAATATTGGAAATACCAAAATAATCTACTTACCATGAAATTGGGATGGTGCCCACACTTCTCAAATCAACATTTTGTTCTGATTAGGTTGTAGAGAATCTCCCCAAGATCATCGTGGTAGCTTC
This sequence comes from Malania oleifera, assembly GCF_029873635.1. Taxonomy (NCBI): domain Eukaryota; kingdom Viridiplantae; phylum Streptophyta; class Magnoliopsida; order Santalales; family Ximeniaceae; genus Malania; species Malania oleifera. The sequence continues at coordinate 65,910,737 of NC_080419.1, forward strand.
TAATCGTTGAATTGAAAATAAACGGAGCCAGGAATCTTGAGAGAATGAGAGAGCACCGAATTTCTAAAGAGAGAAAGAGAACTGTAGATAAATTTTTGCCAAAATCTAATTTTCTATATATTTATAAACGACTTGACATGTGGCGTCGTCGACGAGATATGTGGACTCATTGACGAGTCCACAAAGGAAGTTCGTCGAAGAGGATAATGAGTTCACTGACGAACTAAAGGGTCTGCTTGCCCCCTCTCGGTATCTCTTTGTTGACGACGCACTGAACCTCGTCCACGAAACCTACAGGGAGTTTGTCAACAAAACCAGGGCGTTCGTTGACAAACCCAGTTTGACCCTTTTGAAGTTTTACTTTCTCTCGTTTATTTAATTATTATTATTTTTTGGGTCTTTACATTAACATTTCCGAAGTGGTGGTCTCCTTTTCTCGGGTCTCTCCATGCTTCTTTTCGAGCTCAACCCAAATCTCCTGTGCACTTCTACATGCCATAATCTCAAGCAAGATATTATAATCTAAAGCGCAATATAGTAAATCCATGGCATGTGAATTCGCATGTATTAACCTAATATTATTTTCATCCAAGGGTGTGCAAATTCCATTAACAATCACTTGCCAAGCCATCCAATCCATTGATTTTATAAAAAAATAGCTAATTCTAATTTTCCAAGTAGTGTAATCAACATCAAAAAATAATGGAGGACTAGAAGGTGATCGTCCCTCTCTGAATGGGGATACACCAATGTGAGCCATCTCGATCTTTAGCGAAAACGTTTAAATCAACGCTACAAGGCTTTGATACCAATTGTTGGAATTAGTGAATTTTTAAGAGGGGGGTGAATTGGGTATTTAAAAATTTTTCCTAGGTTTAGCTAATTCAACAGCAGTATTTCACAACCAAGGGTCTTTCTAAGAATATACCAATTGCATAAATAATATGCAAAAATTAAATCATGTGCAACATTCACAATATTAGAAATATAACATACACGTGCAGGAATATAAAATGCTCAAAATTTAAAGTACACACACGATATGTTATTAGGGTTCGGCAAATACAGCCTATGTCCCCACCTCGAGCTCACAAGTAAGAGGGTTTCCACTACAGCTCACTTAACGGTTGGAGCAGCACCATTTACAACACCTTACCAGGATGGTGCACCTAATTTTCCTAATCGGGTCAAAGCCAATTTGGGACTTTTCACAGGACAAGTCTCCCTCTTCAGGCCCATGCCTGGAATACAACAAACAATTGAAATTTTGTGTACAAATAAAGTTGCTTCTAATACAAGCAGATTATGTACCAATACGCACAACCAATAATCAACGCACGTCAAATGATAGAACTATAAGCTCAGTGCATATATGCACAATATCACTCAATCTAATGTCAATGAGCAGTCTAATGCATGAGTCTATTATCAAATTATCTTTGAAACAATATATAGGTATGTATCAATCACAAGTGGGGTTTCAAAGATTTCTAATATAATGATCAAATATCTTAAAAATGATTTTTAAAAAATATTATGCACGAGAGATATTTGAGCATAAACTTGTAAAAAAAAATATTTTGCTTTACAATACAAATGCAAAGACTCACAATCTACCAAGTGTTCCCCACACAATGGATTTATTGATTAAATTGGGGGGAAAAAACTTTGGGCTAGTCTCTCAATCGAAAAGCAATCACACAATCACAACAATGAGAGTTTTAGCAATTGTGAGCTATGTAGGATGATGTAGGATACTCTCACTTAAGATTATTTTTCAAAGGAATGATCAATTGAAGAGTATTTGGGTTGTGTATGAAGAAAATGCCCCCAAAAATTCAGAAGAAAATTTTCATAACCAAACTCCCTAATCTTATAAATGAGGACCTATATATAGAGATGAGAAAAATTATAGTTGTTGGGGACACACTGGGTATTTTGGAAAAAAGATTAATTGAGATTAATTAAAAAAAACCCAGTTTAACCTTGGTAAAAATTGAAGAACCCGAGAGGGTTGGTCGACCAAGTTGCTCAGTTCGGTTGACCAGGGTGTTTTTGAACTACAGTGATGGTTGACTAAACTTGAGGCGATTTCAGAACCTCCAAAGTTCGGTCGACCAGGCTAAGTTCGGTTGACCGACGTTGAACATTTGGTTGACCGAACCATTTTACAACAGTGGGTTCGATCGACCAGGGCGTTGGGATTTCCCACATGCCAGTTCGTTCAACTAGGGCGTTGCAGTTCATTTTAGAAATGGTCAACCAACTGGTCAAACCATTGACTCTGGTGAGGTTCAGTCGACTGAATGTCTTCGTATATTTTGGTTTGGTTGACCGACCATATAATTTTTTTGCATTTAAGTCCTAATTTCATTTGACGTCACCCCTATTCATATGATTATCATTTCTAAGATATATGATGGCCTTTTCATGCAATATATTGGGACCTATGGTCAATGTAACGTCTTGGGGCTTTTTAATTTTTCCCAAAAATTTGGCGTCGATCGACCGAAGGGTGATTCTTAAGGTTCATCTATGGTCTTGAGTTTATAATCCCTACATGCATGACATGCATTAATTATTACAGACCTTGACATAATTATTACTAACCCAATGAATTGAATATAAAATACAAGAATTAAAAAACTTTGGATTTTCATTTTTCCTTTGAGTCATAATGTGCCACCATATGATTTTGCTAATCGATCTTGCACAAAAACTCTACAAACATAAAATATCTTGTATTTGTCATTATCGAAAATGAAATAGGACTCAAAAAGTCAACAGTAATTTTAATTTTGAAAGAAGAATGGATAGAGATTTGGATGACAAATGCGCAACTTCATTTGTAAAGTTCTGACTTCCACATAGCGGCCTGATTGTTGATTGTAAAGTTCTAACTTTTTGAGCCTTCCAATTGACAAATGATTAATGAATTCTCAGTCATTACTTTCAAATATATTATGTGAGCTATCTCTAGAGCCAATTTAAATAAAACCAAATTTCTTGAGTATTCTTTATTTGAATCATGGGGCGTTTGATTTGGAATTTCATCATAGTGACTAATTAATAATTGGGCAACTAATTTTGTATTTAGTTTGGATCAAACATGACATTGGCCACCTAAAAAATAAGAAGCAAGAAAGGCTTGCAGATTTCGGGGTGTACATCAAGAGATTGCTCCAATGCCTAAGTCAAGAAAATGGAAAGGCATAAAAATGTATGAAACAATGTAGGATAGGCAGATGTGAGATGGTTACCTCTTCTCGTAGCATCCTTTTCACAAGTGTGTTGGCTCTCTCTCATTTATTCCTCATTTATAATGAATTATTAAGATGATCGGAGGTTACACATTGACCTTAGAGGGTCTTCTGGAGGCGAGTTACCAAAATATTGAATTGCACTTCCATTGTATAACCAGAAGATATGATATTAGAATAAAGCTAATACACGTTGAAAATAATAAGACATAATATTTTCAAGAAGTGGGAAAAATTGCAAGTAAAGCTTATAGTTGTTAGCATTATACTAAAAAAAATTATAGAAATTAAAATAAAATAAAAAGTAAAAGTTAATAATTAAAACTAAAAACTAAAATCCGAAACTAATAACTTGTTTCGTTAATATTTATAAAACTAAAACAAATGTAATTCTCAAGTAAAAATGCTCTTTATCATCTTAAAATCAAATAATATTATAAATATATAATTAAAATAATAAAAATTTAAAATAATCATTTTCAAAATTTTATAATAAAACTAAAACTTATTATAACTATTTTATGAAATTGTTATATTTTCAAATTTTACTTTATAATAAAAATTTTATTGGACATAATAATTGATAAATAGTACAAATATATTGTAATTGACTTTATTTATTTTTTTTAAAAAAATTTATGTGTACTTTTATTTTGATTATATTTAAATTCTTATGATCATTTAATTTTAATTTTAATTTTAATTCATAAAATCTGGTTTTAAATTTTTCACAAATAGCTAAAAATTGACAATAAAAACAGAATGTTGACAACATAAAAAAATACGATTTTAGAATTTGTTTCTTTATTATGTAGAAATAGAAATAGGAAACAAAAAACACTAATGATGCCAAGCATACCCTAATTTTTTTAATATAATTTTAAACAAACAAAAAAAAAGACTTGAAGGAAAAAAAAAATAAATCACTAATTGTAATTCACTAATTTAGTGAACAAATTATAGTTAATTTTTTAAAAATGAATTTAGACAGAAATACTAAGAGGAACCAACCCAAAAATGAAAATAGAAGAAGACAAGACATCATATACTCACATTATAAAATTTTTAATTTAAAAGAAATAATAGGACATAGATTCCATATAATAAATGAATTGCCTACCGTTTGACATTCTTTTTTCTTGTGCAAGGTGAAGCAATTTTTAAGTTTTTTTTTTTTTTAAGGATGTTTGGAGAGGTATTGAATTTGGATCTATTTTGGCTGTAAATATGATGTAATATAAAACTGTATTAAAATTTATCAAAATTTACTCAAATTCAAATTTAAGAAACCAAATTCACACTCCCAAATATAGTGTCAAGAAAATTATAATTTCAAAAAGTTTGTACGGCTAATTAAGGAGTAAACCTAGTTGACAAAACTTCAAAAATTAAATGCCCTATTTAGGTATCTAGGTACTCAAAATGCAATAGAAATAAAAATATTTTGATAGTGAATACTCAATTTGGAGCGAAATTATTGGAAAAAAAAAATTATATTTATCCAGTGTATACAAAGAACCTAATATGATTTTGTCATGTGTATGTATTTAATTTAAATTTTTTTATATACACTTGGTATTATTATTATTTTCTCAATGTGCATGTGTCACATGTGGTGATGACAAATTGCGTGAATTTTGCATGTGAAAATTATGTGAATTTTGAGTTTGATCGTGGTGCTATCGAGAATAGGCACGTTTAAAATGCTTTTTTCATTGACTAAAAAAATGTTAAGTGTGCTTTTTATAATAAATAAAATTGAATGTTATTGCAATGAAGTCTTTCTTATAAAAGTGAAAATACTGCTTTTTTCTTTAAATTTTTATTTTATTTTATGCGGCACAGGAAACTTGATTGTGCGTGTTTTACAATTATTCTTTTCCAAATCAACACACCTTGCCATATGGGTTTGTGTTTTATTGATATCAGAATATGCAAAAATAAATAATAAAGCCGTTTCCCTATAATCAAGCAGATAAAAATATGGTTCTTAATGCTTGTGTTAATGGAAACATATAAAAATTTATATTTTAGATTAAATAATTAAATTTCGTCACAGCTAAACTTTTTACTGAATGCTCAATACTCGACATTAGAAAGCCATTAGTTTGAATGAAAAAAATTATACTTACGTATAATTGCTGATGTGATCATAGACACCCTATTTTGTCCGAGATCTTACTTAGTAAAAATTGTTAGTACAATAAAAATGAATAAAAAATAAATATATGAAAAATAAAAAATAAAAAAGTTAAAAAAAAAATTAAATACGTGTCAGCTCTTCCATGCTTACACCTTGCGCACATGTCACAAGAGAGTTTCAGTTAATAATAGACTAGTAAACATAAATAAAATCGGAATAAAAATATTAGCTAATTAGTTTTAAATTTGATTAATCAGTCAAACTTAATCATCTAATTAGTTTTAAATCAATTAGAATCGATTGATCAATCAAAAAGCAATCTTAATTAGTTGTTTTCATTTTGGCTTATAAATAGAGCACTTCGAAGAATTAAAGGGGGAGGAAAATTTTGAAGAAAATTTTGGAAAAGGAAAAGAGTGAGACAAGAGACTGAAATATTGGGATTGAGAGGTTTGAAAAACAAAGAAAGAATTGGAAAGGAGCTAGAAAATTGGTGCATTAGGAGACTTTCAAGTTCATAGTTTGGAAGCCCAAAGAAACTGAGTGTGATAAGCTAAAGATCAAAGAAATTGAGAAAAAATTCTGGGTAGAAGCAGTAAAGCATGAGGAGTTTATGAAAGTTTATAAAGTTAGTACTCTTTCTCTCTATTTTCATAGAATATTTGAATTGTCATTGATGCAATTTGAAGAAGTGAAAGGTTTAACTAGAAGGGGTCATATGATTTGATTAATTTGGGATTGGAGAAATCTAGAATTCAAAATTTTAAACTTGACATCAATAGATCCCTTAAAATCCTAAATGAAAACTCAACAAATAATTCCTCAAATTTTGACCCCAAAGTCTCAATACACATACTTGAAAATCCAAATTTGAAAATATGGATCCATAAGCCTAGACCTAATCCAAGAATGGGGTCAACTTAACTTGGGCCCAAGTCAATTGACTCGAGGACCCATCATAGATCCATTTACCCCAAAACTCAGGTTAACCTTGACTTGGGTCCATTGACCCTAGACATTGACCCTGTTAGAATTGGCATGATCCCAAGAGAAAGGGGAGGGGGGTGAATAGGGTTTTAAAAATATTTTGGCTAAATTAAACATTTACGCCAATTTACCACATATCATGCCCTATTTTAATTATGGCCGTGTGTGTAAAACTGAATAAGCAATATGTGCAGACATACACATGTATCTCTGTGCATGCAATTAGTTAAAGCCATGAATGAACAATCATACAAATGTTGAATTTAAAGCGCATCAATTAAATGAGATAAGGATAGAGAGACACACAATATTTGTTATCGAGGTTCAGTTAAACCAGCCTACGTCCAGCCTTGGGCATACCCCCCAAGGATTCCACTATCCCGGCTCACTTAAACGGGTGAAGTAGAAGCAATTACAACCTGCCCTTATGGGGCGAGGTAAACCCTAGCTCAATTACAAGGCTGAGCCCAACTTGTCTCCCTTATAGGGCGGATATTCCCCAATTCAAATTTCAGGCTAAACCCAATCGATCTCACTTACGAGGCTAATATGCCCTAGTTCAATTTTGGGTTGAACCCAACTGGTACAATAAAAACATTTTTGTACATATAAAATGCTTCTACAACTAAGCTGAGATGTACAACATGAAAGTTCTATAACATGCGCTCTAATATGATAAGAGTTATGCTCAGTAGAGTAAGGGTGCTTTTCTAAAAATGATTTTGTAATCTTTGAAAAGAGTGTATATGATAAAAAATTTTAAAGATTTAAACCATACAAAAGATTTTCTCCAAACAGTATTTTTCAAGAAAAAATCGAAGAACCTAGGGTTTTGGTCTCAAATGATTTTGCACAAAACAAAAATACAAACATTTGATATTCAATGTGCAAACCAAAGCAAGAATGTATTTCTCCAATATAATATTTACCATGGAAATATAGGGAGAAAGATCAAAGCAAACTCCCAAAATGATTTTCAAAGTGAAAAGGAAATGTGAGAGTTAATGCCTTGAATGAAAAACTAAATGCCTATAAAAATTACTTTCTTATAAAAATGATTTACAATAATAAATGAAAGAGAATTTTGGAGAGTAAAAGATTTGCCCCAAGAAATAGTTTTTACAATAAAAAATAAGTTGGGAAAAATTTGATTAACAAGAGGTTAAAAATATTAAGAGAAAAATATTTGCTAATCAAAGCAAATGAGGGGGTATTTATAGTTTTTTAACAAAATATAACCGTTGGGGACAGATTAGGAATTTTTGAAATCTTTTAATTGTGTTTTAACCCTAATTGCCCTTGTAAAAAATTGGCAACCCAAGAGGTTTGGTTTGCTAACCCTTTGGGTCGGTCGACTAAACAGAATCAGAGAATTTGAATTGAAATTCAGGTTCAGTTTGTCGAAGACAGTGGCCGATTGACCGAGTAAAGCAAAAATCCAAACCTTCAAGGTTCAGTCGCCCATCCTTAAGTTTAGTTTTTCAGATAATAAGGTTTGGCCACCTGGGGCCTTTTTGAACTACAAGTTCGGTTGCCCGGGAACAGTGGAAAAGCCAGTGACCAGGGTTCAGTTGACCGTGGAAGTTACGTTCATTGTGGTTCGGTCGCCCAAGGCATGGTGAATTGTTGACCTCTAGCCAATTTGGTCGATGAAGGCATTTTATATTGCTAAGGTTTGGTCACCCAAAACATCACAAAAATGGCCTTTACGTTCTGTTTGGTCTCTTTTGCAAACCCTGGTGAAAAAGCATGTGGCATTCAAGTGTAAGGGTCATGGTTCCTATTGTCATTCTATGGCCTAGGCTTTTTAATTAATCCCAAAAACCCAACGTCGGTCGATTGAAGTCTGTCCTATGGTCTGTCTATGGCCTATCCGAGCATTAAGTCATAACATGCCGGATGTATGTGTTTATTACAAACCAAATAATGAAATCAAATGCAATTACAATTCAAAACATGTTTTCTTCTTCTCCTTTGCTCTTTGACATCATGGAATGCGCCAAATTTGTGCTTTAAGACCTGCCTTGGCTTCCATGTTCTCTTGATCTTATGTGTGACCTGAATAATACCTGTTCACGTGCTAAAACACACACATAAGAGACACTTGTGTTTGTCGGCATCAAAACAGAGATTAGACTAAAAAAGCCAACAATCTCCCCCTTTTTGGTGATGACAAACACATAAGAGCAAAAATGGTACAAAATGAAAAGGCTCCCCCAACAATATGCATAGAAAATGTAAACACTAAAGTTCAAGCATATTCGAGAAAGAAGACATTACAAATGATCATGCATTTAATTTTAGCATTCAAGCATAGGCTCAGAAATTTGCTCTTATGTTATTTGCCCTTAAAATTTACCCCCATTTTGGTCATTCGCTCATAAAAATTCTCCGCCTTTTAGCATTAGCAAAAAGGGTTAAGTTAAGTAAAAAAAATAGAGTATTTAGAAAACAGACTTAGCAAAGAGAACTACCCCCTTTTTGAAAAACACTCTCCATTTTTGTTTTTTGCATTTGTTTTTCATAAAACAAAAATTGATCCTTAAAAACAAATGACATGATAAACATGATCAAACCAAAAGTATACACAAACCATTTTATTTTGAACACAACATAAGACCCGCAAAAGATTGGAATTTAAAACATGCAGCATATGATAGCAAGTGAAGGTTTGAGCATAGGATTGGTCAAACAAGTTCACATGTATTTCATGTATCATCAACAAACCAGTTATGCAATGCAACACCCTTAAAATATTTCATGACATAAAATTTTAATACAGAGAAAGAACAAGTCACGAAGGCATTAAAAACACACAAGCAAGAATGAAGATGTATTCAATGAAGGTTCATTTCTTCCGTTTGAAATATGTATATAAATAAATATATGTATAAAATATATATCCCCTTATGATTTTCGATGAAAACTGGGGGCAATGCTTGCTGAAAAAGCGATTTTAATAGAAAGTTCAAACAAACATCATTTTCCTGGTTAAGCATTTAAGCACAACGCAATATATGACCAGAAAAATGCAACCATATAGATCCAGAGATATTAAATAAGTTTAAAAAATAGGGATCATATGTCATACTCAAAGAACATGTGGCAAAAAAAAATTTCAAATTAAGGTTTTCAATAACAACATTTTTACATTTAAGCACATGCCACAAGATGACTTCAAAACATATCTAAGCAAGAAGTTTAGGTGAGCACACAAGATAAAGATTTAAAGGAAAGATGCTCCCCCTATCAATTTTGAATATGTGCTTAGAATCTGTCAGCAACTTATATTGAAATAAATTTTGAAAGTTTAAGAGTTCAAACAGTATAAGTACTCTTTTCAAATTTTACTGGATATATGTTAGACCAATAAGTCTCACCAGTAAAATGTCCCTAAACACACATGCTCTAAAAGTCAAACAATAAGTCAAGCATGGTATCCATGTGTACTTGGAACAATCCATATCAAAGATATTCAGTAGAGACAGGATATGATGTTCAAGGTATTTAGAAACGCTTCGAACTCAAAAAGTAGAAACAATAGAAATAATGTGAGTCCATGGGTGATTCTAATCCTTTTTTCAAGGATGGGGCTTAAACTCCCTCATATAGTCTCAAGCACACATGAGTTCATTAATTGTCAAGGATGAATTTTAATTAAGTACATTTAACACAAGTTCATCCTTCATATCAACACTCAGCATGCAAGAGATTATAGGCATTAAGCTTTTTCTGATTTTTCTTAAGAGTGGGGCTTAAGATCCCCTTGTATATTTGCATACATGCTTACTTGAATTTTAACTTAAGGATGATATTTATCCTTTTAAGTGAATTCAACATGTAGCAAATATAGGCATTTTACACACATCATGACATTGCATTTCAATTTAAATACACAATAACTAATCAAGGCTATACTCAAGGGTAATACAATAGGGGTTCAAAGAGGATGACACAACTCAAAACACGATGAGTGTGCATAAAATGGAAAACTCCCCTTAGGTCATGCAATTGTCCAAGTTTATAGACCATCATCAAAATATGGTATGTTCAGTTAGAAAGATGATGCTTTATGTTGACTTTGGTGCATTCCCAAGAGGGGAGGGGGTGAATTGGGTATTTAAAATTTACTCCTAGGTTTAGCAAATCCAACAGCAATATTTCACAACCTAGGGTCTTTTTATATACACATAAACCCAAATGCGCGGATAATATGCGGAAATTAAATCATGCGCAACATTCACAATATATCGAGTATAACATACACGTGCAAGAATATAAAGTGCTGGAAAATATAAAGTACACACACGATATGTTATCGGGATTTGGCCAATACTGCCTACATCCCCACCTCTAGCTCGCAAGTCTAAGGATTCCATTAATACTCACTTAACAGGTGGAGTAGCACTGGTTACAACTAGGTCAATTAATGGGCCTGACCTCAACCTACAACCGCACCTTACCAGGATGGTGCACCTAGCTTTCCTAACTGAGTCTAAGCTAATCCGAGACTATTCAACAGGGCTAATCTTCCTCTTCAGGCCCATTCCTGGAATACAAAATATATGAAAATTTACGTACACGAAAATGCTTCTTACACAAGCAGATATGTACCACTATGCAAAATACAATCAATGCACGCCTATAATGTAGGAACTATAAGCTAAAGGGTGTATATGTACAAGAAACACTCAATATAATGTATAATCTCAAATATGCACAAGAGTGTTCAAACAAGCTATTCTTTGAAAACCAAGTACTCCAAATCTCAATTTCAAATTAGTGTTTCAAAGATGCTAACAATAATGTTCAAACAAACTCAACAATATTTTCTCAACGTAGTAAGCACAAGAGTTGTTTGAAATCAAGCTTGTAAAATATTTTTGCGCACAAAAATATGGGCTAAGGTATCTTGCAATACCAATGCAAAGACCCACAAGCCACTAAGTTTTCCCCACACAAGATTTATTAGATTAAATTAGTGGGAAAACTTATGCTTAACTCTCAATATCAAAATCAATTAACAAATAACACAATGAGAGTTTTAAGCAAATTGGAGTGGAATATAAACACTCAAAGCACTCTCACAAAACTTAGATGATCAAAGGAATAGATGTATGAGAGTGTAAGAGAGTGTGTGAGAGTAGTATGAGCAAAATAGGATTTGAAAATTTGAGTGAGTTTTGGCTTAATCCTTATTGCTAATCTTTTCTAATTTGTGCAAATGAACTCATAGGCAAGGCACAAATTAAGACCGTTGGGGGACACCAGGGGAATTATTAAATTGTTTTAATTCTGTTTAAGAAAATTAACAACATTTAACCCCTCTTAACTGCTATGAAAAATTGTGCAACCCAAGAGTTTCAGGCGCCTGACTCGTGGTTCGGTCGCCTGAACAGAAACATGAAGAAAAGTGATTTTTGAACGTTCAGGTGCCTGAGGAAGGGGTCAGTTTGCTTAGCCAAGGAGATTTCCAAAAGTCCGTGATTTGGTTGCTCGGTCTCAAGTTCAATATGCCGAACTTGCATGTTCAGTAGTCCGGGGCATATTTGAACGTAGGAGTTTGGGCTGCCGAGTTGGTGGGAAAAGTCACAATCAAGGTTCGGTCGCCTGTGGATGCTACGGTCATTTAGGTTTGGTCACTCGAAGCCTAAGTCAACTTTCTGACTTTTCCATGATTTGGTCGACCGGGGCAAATATACTTGCCAAGTTCAATTGCCTAAAACCTCATGGATTTTGGGCAAAGGTCCTATATTCATTTCAATTATTTCCCCTAATTAATATATGTAATATTGGGGACTATCTTGTGTGTTTGTGCAAGGACCTAAGGTCTTTCTAAGATCTTTTGAGCTTACTTATTCCTACATGCATGCCATGCAATGATTATTATAGACCTTTGAATAAATGCTTATTGCAGACCCAAATGAATAAAAATTACAACACTTAAAAGCATATAGGGTCTTTATTTTCCTTCGGGTCTCCGAGTGCCATCATATGATATAGTCAATGTAAACTTGCATATCAACTTAGCAGACATTAAATACATGAGTATTTGTCATAATCAAAATAGGGTATGACTTGTAGGGTCAACACTTTACCATTTGGGTCTTGAGTGAAAGTGCATAACCCAAAGATTTGGACCAAATTGTGTCCATGAACTAGTTATCCTAGGTCAATAAGAAGTGTATATGATGAAGGACATCCTAGGAGAATTCAAAATCTTTGATTGTACATGTTTTCTAGTTTTAGCGCAATGCATATAAGTTTCAACATGTACAGACCTATAAAACTAATTAGCATGAATTTTCTGTAAAGATATTTCTAAGGTTCACCCAACATGCATTTTATCATAATTGTCTTAGCGCTTGGTTTGAATTTTTGATTATGTTTGGGAAAGTTCTAACGAAATTTTGGCAGCATGACGTCTGTGAATTGGACATTTCCAAAAAAAAAAAAGTCCATGCACTTAAACTTGACAGATTCAAGCAAGCATATCACAATAATCTGCATTATGCAAATACCATTTAGTTCAAGCATACAAGAACCTAGATCCACTACCAGCATGCAATTCACAATTACTGCATCAGTCATCTAGTTGGCATTCCATATAAAGCATGCCTTCACTATTATAATCAATATATCAAATAAAATATAGACTATCCATATGAAGATATAATCATTAGGCAAGTAATGGATAGTGGCATTCAATACAAAAAAAACATCCAAAAAGTATAATATGTTTATTGGATGAAATTTAAGCAAAGCTACTCCCCATCAATTATGCAACCAATCATTAAGTTTCTTAGCTAAAAGCTTTAGATTTTTAACATGTAGTTATTTGGCATAACAAATTTTTTCTAATATAGGGATGAGCTTTGAAAGCATTTTAACTCCATTATGAGTGTAGGGTTATGATATAGTATTATGATAAATTCCCTAAACCCCATTGCTGTGTGATGGACAAACATATGCTATATTTGAAATATTTCTACTTAAGCATATACATAGCATCATTAAAAAAGTACTGTCCATTTGAATTTAAACATGCTTATGAGATTTATTTTAAGAACTGATAATAATATGAGCATGCACTAGCTGATATTATCATATATTAACCAATCATAATTATATGTCTATATATATATATATATATATATATATATATATATATTAAGCTTGGATTGTATAAGATTATTAAAACTCACATATTGGCTAGTTTTTCTTAGGATTCTTAGTATAACAATAGTATATATTAAGGTTTAGAATTTTAAGCATTATACACAATTTAAGCATTTAAGGCATTCTAACCCTATTTACAACAATTTATAAAATCTTATGAGTATTTAAAAAATATTCCTATTTAGCTTCTCATAAGATGCCATGCAATCAAGGAAATATTGTATGATTCACAATAATTATCTAACACAAAATGCATCAAGTGAATCATAACATAAACTAACTAATAAATTAGAAGGAGGAAAGATATACCTTTGTGTTTTACTACTTCTTAAGCGTTTGAGATAGAAGTGGTGTCTTTTTTCTCTTGATTTTTCAAAATTCTTATGGTTCCCAAAATCTTTAGCACTTAGAAGAATATACACTCATAAAAGCATTAGTGACTAAGGCATAGTAAAAGTATGCATGGCACTCAAGATGATATGCATTAAGTTCAAGTCATGCACTTTCAAATCATTTTCATGTTTAGAAAACTATGCATTTTAAAAACATTTTTGGATGGGATATGACTTCCTGTATGAAGCACATTCCAAAACCTCCAATCAATCGATTTTACAACAATATTTTTAATAAACAATTAGTAAAATCTATATAGTGAAAACAAATGGAGGATTTGCAAAGTGCCAACTCTCAAAATTAGAATACACCGAAAAGTTGAGCCGTTGCGATTTTTAGCATAAGCGGTTAAGCATTTTGCAACGAGTCTCTGACACCAATTGTTGGAATTGGTGTGATCCCAAGAGGGCGGGGGGATGAATTGGGTTTTAAAAACATTTTGGCTAAATTCAACATTTATGCCGATTCACCGCATATCATATCCCATATTAATTATGGTCATATATGTAAAACTGAATAAGCAATATGTGCAGACATACAAGTGTATCTTTGTGCATGCAATTAGTTAAAGCCATGAATGAACAATTATACACATGTTGAATTTAAAACGCATAAATTAATGAGATAAGGAGAGAGAGAGAGACACGATATTTCTTATCGAGGTTTGGCCATCGGGCTAAACCCAATCGGTCTTACTTACGGGGCTGAGACTCCCCAGTTCAATTTGGGCTGAACCCAACTGGTACAATAAAAATATTTTTATACATATCAAAATGCTTCTACAACTAAGCTGAGATGTATAACATGAAGGCTCTATAAAATGCACTCTAATATGATATGAGTTATGCTTAGTAAAGTAAAGGTGCTTTTATAAAAATGATTTTACAATCTCTGAAAAGAATGTATATGATAAAAAGCTTTAAAGATTTAAACCATACAAAAGATTTTCTCCAAACAGAATTTTTCGAGAACAAACCAGAGAACCTAGGGTTTTGGTTTCAAATGATTTTGCACAAAACGAAAATACAAACATTTGATTCAATGTGCAAACCAAAGCAAGAATGTATTTCTCCAATATAATATTTACCATGGAAATATATGGAGAAATATAAAAGCAAACTCCCAAAATGATTTTCAAAGTGAAAAGGAAATGTGAGAGTTAATACCTTGAATGAAAAACTAAATGCTTATAAAAATTACGCTCTTGTAAAATGATTTATAATAATAAATGAAAGAGAGTTTTGGAGAGTAAAAGATTTGCCTCAAGAAATAGTTTTTAAAATAAAAAATAAGTTGGGGGAACTTTGATTAACCAGTGGTTAAAAGTATTTGAGAAAAAATATTTGCTAATCAGAGTTACTAATCAAAGCAAATGAGGGGGTGTTTATAGTTTTTTAGTAAAATATGATTGTTGGGGACAAATTAGGAATTTTTGAAATCTTTTAATTGAGTTTTAACCCTAGTTACCCCAGTAAAAAATTGGCAACCCGAGAGGTTCGGTTTGCTGACCCTTAGGGCGGTTGACCGAATAGACTCAGAGAATTTGAATTGAAATTCAAGTTTGGTTTGCTGAAGGTAGTGACCAGTCGACCAAGTAAGGCAAAAATAAAAACCTTCGAGGTTCAGTCGCCCATCCTCAAGTTCGGTTTTCCAGATCATACGGTTTGGTCGCCTGGGGCCTTTTTGAACTACAAGTTCGATCACCCACGAATAGTGGAAAAGCCAGTGACCAGGGTTTGGTTGACCGTGGAAGTTACGTTCATTTTGATTTGGTGGCTTGAGGCATTGTCAACTTTTGACCTCTAGCCAGTTCAGTCGACCGAGGCATTTTATATTTCCATGGTTCGGTCACCTGAAATATCACACAAATGGCCTTTTTGTCCTGTTTGGTCTCTTGTGCAATTTCAACCCTGGTGAAAAAGCATGTGGCATTCAATTGTAAGGGTCATGGTTCCTATTGTCATTCTATGGCCTAGGCTTTTTAATTAAGCTCCAAAACCCAACGTCGATCGACCGAAGTCTGTCATATGGTCTGTTTATGGCCTATTTGAGCATTAAGTCATATCATGCAGGATGTATGCATTTATTACAGACCAAACAATAAAATCAAATGCAATTACAATAAAAAACATGTATACTTCTTCTCCTTTGCTTTTTGACATCATGGAATGTGTCAGATTTGTGCTTTAAGACCTGCCTTGGCTTCCATGTTCTCTTGATCTTATGTGTGACCTGAATAATACCTATTCATGCACTAAAACACACACATAAGAAACATTTGTGTTTGTCAGCATCAAAATAGAGATCGAACTCAAAAAACCAACAGACCCAGACCTATTAGACCTAGGACTCAAAACCCAAGCCCAATTCCTAACTAGGTCAATAGTTTAACCTAGAATCCAGTTAAATCAGCATAAAATAAACCCAATAGCCCCAATTAACTAAAACCTAACCCAATTAACCCACAACCTAATAAGGCCCCTTTTAGCCTAGTCCTTTAAAGCGCCATTAGGGCTAACACAAGTCAATAATTAGACCAACCTAACTTAACCTAACTTTGCTTGAGATCTTAACATGAACAGGCCTAGTTGGCCTAACCCAACTTACCCTAAAACATAGCCATAGCCCAAACCCGACCTTAGCCTTAATTAAACCCCGAATTTGACCTAATTCTACTCAAAGTTGGTCTAATTTATGAACTAATTCTAGTCAAACTTGGTTTAATTTATGAACTATCCCTAACCTTGGTTAAAACCTAGATCAATCAGCCCCAATGCTTTGTAGACACCCGAGCTTTTACCAGGTCATTTCAGAGGCCCTAAGTCAAAATTTTGAAGGTTGGGATTGGGCTGATTGATTAACTATTCCTAAGTTCGTAAGTTGATAGATTGCAATGGGTTTACTTAACCATGTTCACAAGTGTACCTAACCGAGTGTTTTAAACTCATAGCATTGGAAGTTTAAATAAGGTTGAGAATTTCAAAAAAGAAAAAAACATTACCATGTCAAAATTGGTTGATTGAATTTTTTCATATTCATGAAGGATTAGGAGCCCTAAGTTGATTACCTACTTAGTCATATTCTTAAATTCCAATTATCTTAAGACCAGGTTGTGAAATTCAAGTGGTGATCAATTATAATTGGTTTTGAATTTTAATACACAAGTAATGGCCCAAGAATTGAAAATTTTCATTAAAAGAGGCACGTGCCGAAATCATGGAGGTATAACACAATACAAAGATACATTGGAATACAAGGAGAAGATGACAGTACAAATGAATGCATTGAAAATACAAAATTGTGCTAATACATGGAAATTAAAAAAAAAATAAAAAAATATAGGAAATAAAAAAATCAAATCCAGAGTCTCCTAAAGTCGTGTGCATCATACTCTTAAGGTTTTGCTCAACATAATTGAAAGAAAAAGAATCAGTGAGTCAGAGAGGTTAAATGAAATTCAAAAAAAAAATAAATAAATAAATGAAAATTCACATGTGCGCAATGAAGAGAATGAAAGCTATTAAAATATTCCCTACCCGAGTCCCTAGTAACTGAAACTTGGGAATAAAGTGGTAGGTTGTTGGAACAGATTTTCTATTGGAGGGAAAGCATTTGAACGCCAAATCAGACCTTGCCTAGACTCCCTATAAATAGGGAGTCTTGCATAGTGCAAGAGAAATAAAGGTGGGGGGGGGGGGAGAACGAAGAAATTAGCAGAGAAAATAGAAAGCAATTATCAAAAATGGAAATTAAGAATAGGGGGGAGAAGGGAGGGGAATCGTGCTAATAGATAGGAGAGAATTGTGCAAGTAGAGAGAAGAGAGCAATTACAAGCATGATAGAATTGAGAGCACTGAGAGTAAGATTTCAAACAAACAGCAAAAGCTACTGTGACCTCACCAAACTCTAGAAAGATGGAGTTGGCCACTTGGAACCCTGAAGCTAACTCAAAAATCATTTTAGGAAGGACACCTTAGACGGACACTATCCTTGAACATACACACCAAAGAGAGGAAAAGAAGGCTGGAGGAGATAGATAGTGGAGGTAATATGGGCTTTTGCTTTCCCATTCTTTGAAGAATGGTGTAATCTCAAGGGGAGGGGGTGAAATGGGTATTTAAAAACTTCCTAAGTTAAATTAATTCACAAATAGTATGTTAGCTTTACCATGATCCTAAGAGGGGGGCGAATTGGTACTTTTAAAAGTAATCCCCTAGGTCAGCAACCTAACAGCAGTATATTCACAACCCTATGGTCAATCTAGTGCAGGTAAAGTAAATCAATTATAATATGTACGAGAAATTAAATAATGTAATTTAATTAACTACGCATGCACCAGAAAGCAGTAAAGAGAAGTGGCACGCAAAAATGTTATCGAGGTTCGGGAAATTGCCTACATCCCCGCATTGGCTAACAAGCACAAGGATTACCACTATAATGCTTACTTAAATGGGTGGAATGACGCCTAAACAAACCATATCAATTAGCACAGGGTTGACCTCAACCTTTACAACCAATGCTTACTGGGCTGGATTACGGCCCCCTCAGGCCACGCCTGGAAACACAATAGTATGTTCACAATAAAATGGTACAATGATTATGCTTTCATGTAAAGTAGATATGTACCCAATATAATCAATCACATACACCACCAAATGATATAATTAAGTAAGCTCAATGTGGTCTTAGATGTCTACTCTCAAATATTTGTTCAAGCAGTGCAATCAGTGCATGAGAGTGCAAATAATATGATCTTTGTATCACACAATATATTCAATCACAATGCTTAAACAAAGATATTAGCTACACTTTAGATATCTCAAAAAAATGATTTTTCTCAATATACAAGCCTCAAAAGATGTATAGATTTTGTTTGCAAAAGGATTTTATCTTTATATTCAAAAGATAATAATACTTAAGGAATATTGCAACAAAGATCTTTAGAACATAAACGAATATCTCTCCAAGAAATTTTCTCAAAATGAAACACACGAGATATTTGAAAATGATTTGAGAATATTTTAGCAACCAAAATCAAATGAGAACTTCTTAAGATATTGCAATGATAGTGCAATACTCAGAAGCTCAAGTGAAGTCTTCTTAGGAAAGACTTATCAACAAAGTCTCCTAAGAAAACTTGAGGTCTTGCACTCAAACAAAATAATATCAAACAATCACAAATTTGAGAGAGCAAACCTATAGGATAAGAACACTCAATTCAAACTTACAAACATATTATTGGCAATATGGCAAGTTAAGTATGAGTGTAGGAAACTTGGATGTAAGAGAGAATGATTTTGGAATTCAGAGAAAAATCACTAATCAAGTTTGCTAATCTTATGCTAATTATTCCAAATGAGGGGGTATATATATAGACTGTATATATATAGACTTCCCCAAAAATATAACCGTTCATGACACATATGGAATTATTATAAATGTTTTAATACATTTTAATACAATTAACCCCGTTTTATTATTTTAACCACGATAAAAATATTGGGGCAACCAGAGAGCACTGGTCGACCGAAGTAAGGTTCGGTTGACCGAGCTATGCAAGTTTAGTCGACCGGGCATACATTGAACTAGAAGTTCGGTCCACCGGTCAACCAGGTTTCAGAGGCAATTTTCCTTTTTAGCGTAGTTTGGTCAACCGGGTGCTTTTGAACTTTGTAGTTCGGTCGACCGGAGCGTTGAGTTCTCACATGTGGGAACTCGGTCGACTAGGGCATTGGCTTACGTTTTGGGCTCGGTAGACCATAAGGTCAAAGAGTTGACTCTGAAGGAGTTCGGTCAACCGGGTGAGAATGAACTGGCAGGTTTGGTCAATCAAACAATGGTCAAACTGTTGACTCGGTCCTGGTTCGGTCGACCAGGTGATATAGTACTTGTGCAGTACGGTCAACCGAACATGCAACTCAAGTGCGTTTCGGTTCTGTTTAATCATGTGATCACTCATTCCATTTAACCAAATATATATATGTATGTGTGGGTGTCCTAGGGTCATTCTAGGCCTTTTTCATTTCGAGCTTACCTATCAAATCATGCAAATGATGCATATGATTATTACAACCCAGATCCTATTTACTATTATAGACTCATAATGAATAAAAACTTTAAATACAATATAAATAGGATCTTCAAGGCCTTCAACTTTTACTCCTTGTGCCATCATTTTGATCTGCCAACAGTATACCTGCACATATCCTCAAACATCCATCAAATAGAACAAGTATTTGTCATTATTAAAATTGGGTGTGACCTATAAGGTCAAAACAATATTTTGCAACCTAGGGTATTTCTAGCCAGTCTCAATTCCCCCAATTAATTAAGTATGCAAATATTTAAAACAAATATGGCATTCTCTACAATTTAAATATTTGCATACAAACATCTCATCATATCCCATTTAAGATTTAAAGTATGTATGTGAAATGATTAACCACTAAATGTAAACATACACGTGAAACATATCTCATTTAAATCAAAGGCATGTATGCAAAAATAATGAGAACAATAAATGAACAAGCATACATGTGCGGAAATTAAAGTGCGCGAATTTAAATGAAATAGAGAAAGAGAGACACAAGATTTGTTATCGTGGTTCGACCAATCTTGCCAATGTCACCGCCTTAAGCTAGCAACTCAAGGATTCCACTATATGCTCACTTCAACTAGGCGGAGCGATGCCATTTACACTCTCCTTATGGGGTGGAGATATCCCAAATCAAATTACTGGGCTGAGCCACAACTAGTTCTCTTTGCGGGGCAAAGCATCCCCTACTCAATTATAGGTCCGAGCCATAACCGATTCTCCTTACGAGCCAAAGACTCCTTCGTTCACTTTCCAGGTAGAACCAAACCGTACACCCTTTACAGGATGATGCACCTTTTAACTCAATTACTCAGGCTGAGCCAAACTGGTACTCCTTACGGGGTGGAGACTCCCCAGCTCAATCCTAGGTTGAGCCAAACTATTACAAATAAATTTTTGTACGAATGAATGCTTCTGAAAAACAAGCAAGGATGTACACGTTGAAGCTTTAAAATGCACTCTTGTATGACATGATTTCTGTTCAAGAGAGTATGGGTGTTTTCAAAATAATTTGGCAATCTTTGAAAATGATATATATGATAAAAACTTAAAAGATTTAAACCCTATAAAATATCGCTCCAAAAATATTTTTCAAAGAATAATAGGAGAACCTAAGGTTTTCACTCTTAAGAATATTTTTGCAAAAACGAATATGTATGATCTTTGATGTTGAGCGAAGTATGCAATAAGAGCTTCAAAGATCTAAATGTAACAAATATTTTCTTCAAAAAAGATTTGCAATAAAAATGTTTTAAAAGTAAGGATTTATGCTAAAAAATGTTTTTGCAATAAATACAATATGAGCTTGTGAATCTTGCAGTAGATGTGCAAAGATTTAAAGGCTATGAAGTGATTTCCTAATAAATATTTATCAAAGAAATAATATGGGAAACACGCAAAGCTTACTCTCAAAAATGATTTTCAAAATGTAGAAATAAATGAGAGTAAAAAGCTTAAAGAAAATAAATGCCTTAAAATAAATACTCTCTTTCCAAAATGATTATCAAAAGAATTAGTGAAAGAGAGTAGGAGAGTGTGTAAAATATTTGCCCTAACAAAATTTTTTTGCAATAAAAAGGAGTTTGGGCGAACTTTGATTTAAAAATTAGCCCAAAATATTTGAGAGAAAATTTGGCTAATTAAAGTTACAAATTATGCTTAAGAAAAGGGTATATATAGAGTTTTCAAAACTTTGACCGTTTAGGGACACATAGGGTATTTTGAAGTTTGTTTAACTAAAAATTAAACATGTTTAGCGTTAAAAATAATCCTAGACCCGAGAGGCTTAGTCAACTAAGGGCTTCGCTAGTCAGCTAAGCTAAAGAAGAAATTCAAATTTTCTCAGGTTTTGGTCGACTGAGCACAACGTCGGTCGACTGAGCTTAAGCGAAAATTCAAATTTCTAAAGCTATCAGTCGACTAGGAAAATGGTTGGTTGGCTAGCCTTGGGAGATTTTCAAAAGACCGAGACTCGTCAGCTGTCCTAATGACTGTTCGACTAGGCTTGAGTGGTCGGTCGGCTGAGGCAAAGCTTAGTTCATTTTGGTTGGTCGACTGACCTTTTGACTTTGGTGAAAATCTTAGGTCGGTCGACTGAGCACTCATTTCATTAAATAGGCCAATCAATTGACTTTGAGTGAAAAATACATCTTCGCCCTTGAAGCATGGTTGGTCGACTGAGCATTATGAAGCGTGGATTGGTCGGTCGACCGAAGTTAGTGAAAACTTAAGATTTGCCTTTTTGTCCCAAAAGTTATTCCAAAAGCCCTTGTTTGATTTTAGCTTTTATGAAAAGGATTTTTGATTTTAATTATGGTCCCTAAACATCTACGGTCTTTATGATTCCCTACAGCCAATCTACAGTCATTTTGAGCATTTAATCACATCATGCATGAGATGCATTATTATAGACCAAATATATAAAAACTAAATGCAATTAAAAAAAATAAAATAATATGTCTTCTTCTTTTTCTTCTTCTTTTTTTTGCCCTTTAGTCTTTCATGGAATACACCAAGTGTACAAGCTTTACGTTCCTTTTGGCTTCCATTTTCCCTTCACTATTGATGGGGCCTGCTGCGGAATAGCCCTAAGATCTAGCTGTAGTGCATACGAATAACAAAAAAGAAAAGATCTTGCATACTCGGGTAAAAAAAAAAATTGATATTTTAAACCCGAATCACAATAAAAATTTGATCTTGCAAATCCTAATTACATGATTAGGATCATACCTGCAAGATCTCTCTAGTTTGATCTCGAATCTGCAAGCACAAAGAAGAACTCTCGAATCTGCAAGCACGAAGAGGAACTCTCGAATTTGCGAGATGGAAGAAGAACTCTTGATGACGACTAGGGATCTTGTACCCAACACGCGTTGCTCCTTCGAGAGTGGGCTCGTCATCGGCGGCCAGGGTTTGCCTCTCATGAAGACATCTGCCTGTGTGTGTGCATTTTTGTTTAACCCTCACTGCTGAATGGAGCATGTGTATATAGGCTAGAGCAGGGATCTCTGGGCAAATATGACGGCTTCCAACATAATTAAGAAGTCCTAATCCGACCTGGATTAATCCTTAGGTACGTTAATTACAATTCATACCACTAAAGAATTATAATTGCACTCCCTGTCATATTTGAAATTAAATTTCAAGCTCCTATTATTAAATTCTTATTTATCTTCCAACTTAAAGATTAGAGAAACTCGTCAATTAAATTAAATTACTGACAATTTAATTAATTGATATTTTAATTCTCTCAGACCTTCCACTTAACTTATTTGATGTGTTAGATTCAAAATCCACATCCAAGGTTTGACACAATCAAAACTTAAAAGCTTCCTCAAGGGGGTATCATTAATCCTAATGCCGGGACGTAGATTCTATCAATAATTAATGTTCGTCATACACATAATGTCATTGCCCAACTCAATGAGTTTGTTGACCCATAATGAATCTCACTCTTCTATGAATCAAAGTAATAAGCACTACATGCACGTGTCCAATACTCATATCAGGATTAAGAGCATAAGCACTCATAATAATCATGAGATATTAATTATTTTATATAGTTAGTATAAAAACAATTACCCCAAGATGGTCCTATTCAATACACATAAGGTGTACTAGCACAAAGAGTTGGAACTATACCATTCCCTATAGTCAAGACAGACCTATTAAAACCTTGTGCTACAGTCCTACCAATGGTGTGTCCAATTCCATTTAAGACTGTGAACAATAAAATTATATTCCATAAGAACTGATGATCTAATCTTTTGCATGTAAGTCGTACTCTACACACTAGATCACCTACTATATAGAATAAAAGACACACATGCATAATCATTAAATAGATAATGTCAGGAAAACATTGCTCACAAAGATTCTCATTAAAATAGAATAACTTAAGTTATTAATAAGCAATAAAACTGATTGCATAAAGCATGCCTTTCAATATAAATCTCTAACAACCATATGTGCATGTTATGATATAGACCTGTTCAAACACTAAATGTATACATGAGATAATTGTGCTTTGTTAGCATAAAAAAAAAAAGATCAAACTCAAAAGGTCAGCACATTCTAAGAAAGTAGGAATCACTGAACTCAAATCCATACTAAACCAAACCGAGAACCCAAGCCCCTCTCTGTTTTGAAAGGACTCGAACCCACCAAATCATTTTAAAACCAAAGCCCACAACATCATTTTTAACCCAAGCTCATGAAGTCATTTTTACCCGAGCCCAAGGAACTGTTTAAACGTAAAGCCTAAACCCACTTTCAAAGACCTAAGCCCATTTCATAGAAAAAAAAAACCTAAGGCTCTTTTTTAAAACCCAGAGCCCACAACCCTTTTAAAACACCCGAGGCCCACTTTGAAATAAGCGAAGCCCACACGATTTAAAAATAACCCAAAGCCCAACTCCATTTGTTAACTAACCCAAGCCCATTTTAAAAACTAACCTAGGCCCACATGATTTAAAAATAACCCAAAGCCCAACTTCATTTGTTAATTGACCTAAGCCCATTTTAAAAAACTAACCTGGGCCTACATGACTTGAAAATAAACCATTGAGCCCACTCGGAGTATCTCTGAGTCCACACAACCCTAAGAGTTGACTCGTGCGAGTAAACCTTATACTCACTCAGTGAGTTAGGGTTCAGATGAGTCAAGCTCATCCCAAAACCCTAACTTCTGAACATGGAACCCTAAACCACTTAAGAATACATCAGAATCTAAGCAAAATCCCACTCAAATTTGAGCATAGAAATTAGCATTCATTGCAATCATAGCATGCACATCAGAAGTACAAACACAAATCATACACAATACAAAAAAATTGAACATTCTCCAAAACATAAAAACAAAAAAATAAAAAGGGGGGGGGGGGGAGAACATTTAGCCTTTTCTTTGTCTTCAACCTGATCAAACCTCTCCTAGGTCTTGAGATTGAGCTTTGGTTTGAAACCCTAGGGTTTTAGGAATCACAAAGAGTAGGGAAGAATAGATTAGGGTTTCAGGGGAGCTTCAGAGAGAAGAAAGAATTTGAAAGAGAGGGCAGAGGGGTCTAGAGAGTTTAGAGCTGGTTAGGGTTTCGGGGATCTGCTTCGAGAGAGGTGAGTAAGAGAAGGGAGGACAAGTTGTAGGGAGCACAGGAAACGCTAGGGTTTTAGAAGGGTTTCAAAAGCCCTAAATCAAAGAGAATGAGATAAGAGAGAGAGAGAGAGAGAGAGAGAGAGAGAGAGAGAGAGAGAGAGAGAGAGAGAGAGAGAGAGAGAGAGAGAGAGAGCTTCAGGATAGGGAGGAAAAAATGAACAAAGGAGAAAAATTTTTGGTTTTATATCTATGGTTGTAGAACCACTTGAGCGCGACACATGGTGCTCCCTACTCCATTTGTTCAGCGCGTCGCATGGTTAATCCATAGTCGCACGATCTGTATTTCTTTAGAACAGAGCAGATTATGCCACGTCACCGACCTATGTGCACCAATTCATAACCATCTAATTTGCATATCTCCATGATGACCAGGATCTTGCCATGTCAACGATCTGGGCCACCTCCATTCGCCCATTCGACCACCGATGCATGACACACCGACCTCTACGTGTTTAAGGCGTTACGTGTTTTCTCGTAAGCCGTTCGATGCGTTTTTTCTTTGCAACAACCACGATCACTCCATGTGAGGAATCTAGACCATTCTGAGCTAGCTCAATTGGCAGTCGACACGTGGCCAGCTTATGTCATCATGGCGTCTGGGTCTATAAGTCATAATGAGACCATCTGATTGCAGGCCATGTGTTCTCACCTAGAGATGACATGTGGCTCAGATCCTTTGACCCATACTGGTTCCCACAAACTAGTTGACTCACTGAATCGGTCTTGAACTAGTTTTTATTATTTTATTTATTTATTTATTTTTATATTATATTATTTATTTGTTTAAAAAATCAAGAAAAATAACAAAAAAAATCATAAAAATCAAAGAAAAATGAGAAAAAATATTTTTGAGGTCGACAAAATTGTTTTTGCAAAATTTCATCCCGAATGAGTTCAAAAACCTTCCAAAATTTCTAAAAATCTTATTTAATATTTAGAAAAATTTGACTAATTTTCAAAACAAATTTGGGAGTTTATTTTGATAAAATATTTTCTCAAATTTTAATTCTCTACGATTTCAAAAAATGGTGTTGACTTTTTGAATCCTATCTCATTTTGATTATGACAAATATAAAGTATCTTACCTGTGAATTGAGCTTCCTAAATAGGTTCATTCTTAGGATGCATTGATGATAGGAACACAAGGAACCCATACAGACCATAAAGTTCAAATCTAAGATGGCTATTGAAGAAGCAAAAAGAATGATGATAACTTTTATTTCTTGTAATTGCATTCGATTCAGTTTGACTTGTAATTTATTATGGTCTGTAATAACTCCATTAAACATGATAGGATTATAAGCTCAAGACCATAGATTGACCTTAGGGATCACCTTCGGTCAACCTTTGGTCGATCGATATCAGATTTTTTTGGTTAACTCAAGGCCCTAGATTGACCTTAGTCCACTTCATGAAAAATCCCCTCTATCTTACAAATCATAGCTATGTGAACAAGGGAAAATTATACTCAAAATCAGGACCCAAAATAATAATTGAAAGTCACTAAGTCGACCGAACCTTTCTGTGTATATTTAGCTCAATTGACCGAACCCTTTAGAGGTCAACAGTTTGACCAAGGTTCAGTCGACTGAACGATTTTGAACGTATCATCCACAGTAGACCGAACTGGCACGTTGACCCCCAACGGCTTAGCCGACCGAATGTTCAATTCATTTATGATTGAGTCAACCGAACCATATAAATAGCAGACTAAATTTCAAATATAGTCGACTGAACCTCGAAGGTTTTCAAAATAGCCTTAATTCAATCGACTATATCTGTAGTTCAAAAGTGCCTCAGTCGATCGTACTTATCAATATAGCCGACCGAACCATGAATAGGACGACCGAACCTCTCGGGTTGGGGTAATTTTTACCGCGATAAATCGAGGTTAATTTTAATTAACCTTCATTAAATATTTTCCAAAATTCCTCTTATGTCCCCAATGGTAATATTTTTTAGGATATCCATATATACCCATTCATTTGGAGAGATTAGCAATGGATTCGCAATATAATTAGCAAAAATTCTCTCTGATTTTTTGTGAGCCCATATTGCTTATACTTCATATTTCCAAGCCAAATTTTCAATACTCTCTCATTTATTCTTGCTAAATCTTTTTCAAAACAAAGAGTTATATTTTTCTTGTGCTCCTTTCTTGGAAACTAATTGCAAGTTAAAGTGAGTTTAATTCTCACTTGTGTGAGCTTACATATATTGCTCTTGAAACTTTTTATTCTCATTGTCTTGTATCATTCGATATTTTTCTTGGAGAGTAAAGCTAGGGTTTTTCGCAATATATTTGATTGATAAATATTATTTGAGAAGAACTCTTGCTAGCTTCTGAGTCTTGGCATCTTCATTGCTAGATTCGAAAGCTTGCTTGCACTATTTAATAAATTTTTTTTGAGCAAGCTTGATCCCTAAATCTCGATTGTGCTTAATATTTGAAAAATATTGTTGTTGAGGTTCTTACCTTGAGATTCAAAGTTCCTTTGATATTATATACTGATTATAATCTTTCTAAATCAAAGGTAGTCACTCTCACGTACACACATGTTTATATACATCTTTGGAGAGTTGAAATCTTACTAGAATCTATCTCACTTGAGCATATATTCCCATTGTATGTGAATGCATATTTGGATCATAATATTGTACAAATATGCTTGTGTTAGAAGCACTTTTCATTATACGAAAAATTTGTATTGATCGGTTGTAATTCAGGCATGGCCTAAGGTGGGTCTTCTCTGCCCCTTTAAGGAGAGGTTGTAAAGGTTGAGGTCAGCCCTGGTAATTTGACCTGGTGTTGTAAACGGTGTCACTCTACTCGTGAAGTGAGCAATAGTGGTAATCCTCGAACTTGCGAGCTGAGGCGGGGATGTAGGCAGTATTGGCCGAACCCCGATAACATATCGTGTGTGCACTGTTTTATATTTCTGCATGTTAAATTTATCCGTTCATTTGGTATTTGCTTAGAAAGGCCCTTGATTGGGTATTACTGCTGCAGGCTTAGTTAAACCTAGGAAAAATAATTTTTAAATATCCAATTCACCCCCCCCTTGGGAATACACCAATTCAAACAATTGGTATCAGAGCCTCGTGGCATTAACTTAAACGTTTTTTCTAAAGATCGGGATGGCTCAAATTGGTGTATCTCCATTCGGTGAGGGGCGATCACCTTCTAGTCCTCCATTATTTTGTCATTTTGATTACATCACCTAGAAATTTAGAATGATCATTTTTATAAAATCTATGAACTAGAGGGCCTGGCAGGTGATTGATGAGGGAATTTGTATGTCTGTAAATGAAAATGATATTAATTTGATGCATGCAAATTCACATGCCGTGTATCTAATGTATTGCACTTTAGATTCTAATACTTTACTTGAGATTATGGCATGTAAAAATGTGAGGGAGATTTGGGTTGAGATCAAAAAGAAGAATGGAGAGACCTAGGAAAAGGAGACCACCACTTCGGAAATGTCAAGCTCAAACGAACAGGAAGTGGTAAATCATGAGGTGATTACATTAAGAGAAGTTGAGGTATATGAATCCAACTCTATATCTATTGATGATTCTTGTTCTAATTTTTATAGTATATCATGTGATGAATCATCTGATGCCTCATGTGGAAATTCTGTTAAACCTAGTAATTATACTAAGAATGATGCGTGCAATGATTCATATGATAATGATTGTAATAATTATTGTGTTGACTTATGTGCTAATTTGATAAATGAAAGCATGTCATTTTACGAAGAACTAGAAAAGGATTTACATAAAATGCATAAGCTTCTAGTTCGGATGTTTAAGCAGAAAACAGTCATGAAGAAAGAAAATAAAAGGGGGGCAACACAATTAGGCAATCTAAAAAATTATCATGCCACATTAGAAAAGAGAAAGATTAAAAAGATATTGAAAATTATTTGCTTAGAAGAGGAAATAGATGATTATTCTAGAATTATATTCAGAACTACAAATAAAAAGAATAGTCATAATAAACCCTTTGGAATTAGAAAGAAAATTCTTTTCAAAAAGGGTTCAGGCTTGATTCATAAATCCCATAGTCATTCATCTACCTCTTTTTGTAAAAATATAACAAATAAGCAAAACCCTTCATGCATATATAAAATTTTCTTATTTTGTAAAATGACATGGCACATTCAATTCACTTATTTATCTAGAAGTGCCAAAGGCATAGATAAAGAAACGATGTGGGTTGTCATGATGGCGAATCTCATAGGACCAAAGGAAGATCAAATCTCTATAGAAATAAAATAAATGTTTTTAAATTCTTCCTTAGTTCTTGGGGTGAGGGTTAGTGGTGACTAAAAGGCTTAGGAAGTGGTTTGGGTTTAAAATGTAAAAACTTAGTATACGCATCCACTTCCAAATGGACATGACATCTTCGCTAGGTGAATAATTCTTAATGCTTAACCAATATCTAAATAGGGATATCTTAAGTTAAGCACATTTTGTCCATCACACAAGTTTGCGGTTTAAGGGATCCATCTTAAACCATATATCATTTAATCCTAAACTCACTCATTTGTCATAAAAAGCCTTGATCAAAATTTAGTCATCACTCCAGGTTTATGCACTAATGATCATAAATGCCTATTATGCAAGTGCAAATTAAAAGACATCCTCCTCGTAAACAAAATTAGAGGCATCCACTAAGAGAATCAAGCTCCTCATCTAAGTAAATCAAAATATTCCCTGAGCTTAAAATATAAAAATCCTCCATTTCGGTTCACCATCCCATCCACAGGACTCTTTACCAAACCAAAACCATATCTGGTAAAGATTATACCTATCCATCGGTCCGTATCCTTGCTCTAAATCGTAATCATCTTTAGAGGATACATCCCTTTCTCCAAAGAGCTATAGTCAAAAATCTTATTCTCCTATATGCTCTTTGCCCAAGTCTGGACATATTTGCTAGCATGAAAATATTTTGAATGTTGTCCACATGTGCTTACTTCGGAATACTCTTCTGAACTCAATAGTGATTTAAATCTTTAAGAGTATTTATTCAAATTCCCTTCTCAAGCTCTCAAACTTTAAATCAAATCATTTAGAGCTTCATATCCCTATAATGAAGTTGAATGGATAAAAGGATTAAACTAGGTTTCAATTTAAATAAAATTCAAATGTCTAAGAAACCTATGTACGAGCAGTTAAAATTAAAAGCCATTCAAACTTTGACCTCGTACGTTTTGAGATTCATAAGAAAAGAGGCAGACATAGGCTTGTCATCTTAACAAATATTCATTGTGACTCTTTTGTCCGATAAGCCTAATGCAATCAAGGCCAAGTTTAAGTCATTGAAAATCATAAGACCTCTTGGCTAAGAATTTGAAGAATTTAAAAGGCATAAGATAGTAATTGTGCACAACTCAGGGGGAGCATATACTTTTTTTAGGGGTCATATAGATTAAATGCTCTCATTATCTCATAACATTCATGTCCATATGCCTTAATGAATAATAATGCTACACTGAATGCAAACCTATCCATTGCTCTTTACTATATATATTATTTGATGGATAGATATTTTTATTTATTTATTATTATTGATAATTGCTACCTGATTGCATGCTTAGTCTAGAATGCCTCCTGCATGGCGGATGCAGTGGATATGAATTGCATGCTGGTAGAAATTTTAGGTTATTGCATGATTTATATGAATACTTTGTTGAAAATAACCAGCTAACAGGTACAAGTTTATGGGAAATTGTCTGATTTACAGACGGCATGCTGCCGAAATTTCGACAGAAATTTTCTCGAAAAATAAACCTTGTACAAAGATGACTATGATAGAATAAATGTTAAAATCATTTTGAAGAGATGAGTGAAAATAAAATGAAAATTAAAATTCATCTTGGAATAATCATCGGATATTTAAAGAGCTAAGCACCTTCCATATAGAAAGAACTTAAATAACTTATATGCATTACTACGCTTTTTGAAATATTGAGGCTCTTCAGAGAATCACAAACATCATATCCAGTGCTTAAAGATCTATAAATGTATATGGATTGTTCTGGGTTATGAGCACTATTGAAATGCCTTAGTGTATATTCTCCAATGCATTTGTGGCCTATAGGGGCGACCATACTAATCAGAATATATTTGAATAAATCATCAGCATGGTTGGTTTAAAGGATTTAAATTGAATGACTTATACTCCTAGGCATAATGAAATAAGTCTCTATCCAGTATAAGTAGTTTACTTCATCTAAGCTAGGATTCAAATCGAAAGGAGGGACATCTACAATTAAATTCCTACTCGTTTTTGCTCACCAACACCTTTTAGCTTAGTGTTGGAATTGGCGTGATCCCAAGAGGGTGGGGGGGAGGGTGAATTGGGTTTTAAAATTTTTTA
Organism: Malania oleifera; assembly: GCF_029873635.1. Lineage (NCBI taxonomy): Eukaryota > Viridiplantae > Streptophyta > Magnoliopsida > Santalales > Ximeniaceae > Malania > Malania oleifera. Next base: position 65,942,333 of record NC_080419.1, read on the forward strand.
GGCTAAATTAAACATTTACGCCGATTCATCACATATCATATCCCATTCAATACAATAATATGTATGAAAAATGACTAAGCTATAAGTGTGAACATACATGTGCGACATATCTCATTTAAAATAGAGGTGTGCATGCAAATAATTATAATAATAACTGAAAGCATACACATACGAAAATTTAAGTGCAGTAAAATAAATGATATAGAGAGAGAGACACACACAATATTTGTTATCGAGGTTTGGCCAAACCACCCTACGTCCCTACCTTGGCTATACCCCCTAAGGATTACATTATCTCTGCTTACTTAAATGGGCGGAGCCGAAGCCATTACAATCTCTCCTTACGACGGTGAGATAAAGCCTAGCTCAATTACAAGGTTGAGCCCATTTTGTCTTACTTATGAGGCCAAGACTCCCCAGTTTAATTTTCGGGCTAAACCAAACCGATCTCATTTACGGGGCTAAGACTCCCTAGTTCAATTCCGGGCTAAACCCACTGGATACAATAAAAATCATTTGTACATAATACAATGCTTCTAAATACAAGCAAAAATGTACACATTAAAGGTCAAATCATGCATTCTCTAATGATATGAAATATGCTCACTACAAAAAGGGTGCTATCAAGTATTCCAATCTTTGATGAAATACATATATGATAAAATGCATCAAAGATTTGAACCCTAATAAAATACTTCTCTAAAAAAAAAAATAGTTTCAGTACTAAGTAGGAGAACTTAGGGTTTGGTTTTCAATTAGTTTTTGCACAAATAAAATATATATGAAAAATGAGAATTATGTTCTCCAACAAAGATTTTTGCAAATGAAAAATATTTGGAGAATGTAGGAGTTAAGCTCAAAGATATTTGTGCAATGAATACAAAAACAAATGCCTAAACAAAGTACTCTCTCTTTAAAAATTTTTCAAAGAATGTAACAAAGAGAGTTGGAGAGTAAGAAAAATTTAACCCCAAAATGATTTTTGAAATAAAAGAGTATGTGGGGGAACTTTGATTAAGTAAACAATTTGAGAGAGAAAGTTTGCTAATCAAAGTTGCTAATCTGGAGTAATGAGGGGGCATTTATAGATTTTCTAAAAATTATGACTGTTGGGGACACACTCGATATTTTGGAAAAGTTTATTAAAAATTAATAACGTTTTAGCCCTTAAAAAAATTTTCAACCCGAGAGATTCGGTCAACCGTATTAAAGGTTTGGTCGACCATATCACTGAGTTTAGTCGACCGTGGGTAATTTGAACTACAATTTCGATCAATCATATCAGGGCGATTTTCAACCCTTCATAGGTTCAGTTGACCAAGGCAAAGTTTGGTTAACCATTCCTCTGGGTTCGATCGACCATGGCAAAAATGAACTACAAGGTTTGGTCGACCAAGTAGTTGGAATCAGACACGTGTTGGTTTGGTCGATCGAGGGTGGTGTGTTCAAACAGGAACGGTCAACTGAGCGAAGGCAAATGTTGACTTTTGACCGTTCAGTCGACCGTGGCTTTTATACTGCCACAGGTTCGGTCGACCGGGCAAGTCAAACTTTGACTTTTGGGTAAACAGTGGTTCGGTCGACCAAGCTAGTTATTGCTGGTTTGGTTTGGTCAACCGAGGGCATTAACAATGAATATTTTGCCCAAAAAATCTAGCGTCAGTCGACTGAAGATGTACCCTAAGGTCATTTTATGGTCCTGTGGATTCCTATGGTCAATTTATGATCTTGTCTGAGCAAATAACAATATCATGCAGCTACATGCATTATTATAGACCAAATAATAAAAATAAATGCAACTATAATAAGAAATAAATGTCTTCTTCGTCTTTTTGCTCTTATGAGTTCATGGAATGCGCTAGATCGTATAGGGTTTAAGTCCTACAAGCTTCCATTGTCATTTCCTTTTGTGTGTGTTAAAATAATGGACCTATTTACATGCTAAATACACACACAAGAAACATGTGCTTTGCCAGCATCCAGGGATCGGACTCAAAAAGTCAATACTTAGATATGTTTTGAATCAAGTGTAGCATGTGCTTAAATGTAATGTTCTTATTGAAAATCATAATTTGAAACGTGTTGATTTGCCGCAGTCATTTAATTTTCCATATGATCGTGCATATGATTAATAAATTTTTAGGATCTATATGGTTGTCCTTTCTAGTTATATTTTGGTGTGTGCTTAAATGATAAACCAGAATATTGATGTTTGCTTGTGACTTATTTTAAAGTTTCTTCTTTAGCAATGCATCACCCCCAATACTTCTTGATAATATCATAAGGGGGATATATATATTTATATATACATATATTTTTTTTATTTAGCAAGAAATAATTTTACATGTGATATTTCTTATTTTCTTGCTTATGTGTCTAAATACTATATCTTTAAAATAGTTTTAATGCCCAAATTCGTTTAAATAAGGGTTGTTCTCTTAAGCTAATATTTTTTTAAATGCTCAAATTGTTTTACTTAGTGTAAGCCTTTTTGCTGATGCCAAAAGGGGGAGAAATACACTTGCAAAATTGGGCACTCTTGATACTTGAGCTTAAATGAAAAACTTGAATGCATTTTGTATTTGAAATGTCTTCCTCTCTAGATATGCTTGATTAGTATTAAAATTTTGAAATTTTACATATTCTTAGGGGGAGCCTTCTTTGGCTTTACCCACTTTTGCATTTGTATTTGTTATCATCAAAAAGGGGGAGATTGTTGACTTTTTAAGTTCTATCTCGTTTTGATAATGACAAATACAAAGTATCTTACCTGTGCACTGAGTTTCTTGAATAGGTTCATTCTTAGCATGCACTAATGGTAGGAACACAAGGAAGTCATACAGTCCAAAATGTTCATGTCTAAGATGGTTCTCAAAGAAGCAAAAGGAATGAAGACAACCTTTTTTTTTTCTTGTAATTGCATTCAATTCAGTTTGGCTTGTAACTTATTATTATCTATAATAACTACATCCTTCCTGATAGGATTATATGCTCAAGAGTATAAATTGACCTTAGGGATCACCTTCGGTCTACAGTAAAATTTTTGGGTTAACTTAAGGCCCTAGATTGACCTTAGTCCACTTCATGAAAAATCCCCTTTATCTTACAAATCATAACTATGCAACACAGGGGTAAATTATACTCAAAATTAGGACCTAAAATAATAATTGAAAGTCACTCAGTCGACCGAACCCTGCTATATATATTAAGCTCAATCAACCGAACCTTTTAGGCGTTAATAGCTTGACAAAGGTTCAGTTGACCAAACTTTTTTGAACGTATCTTCCCTAGTCGATCGAACATGCATGTATCTGAGCCGCAACAATTTAGCCGACCGAATGTTCAGTTCATTTATGATTGAGCCAACTGAATTCTATAAACAGTAGACTGAATTTCAAATATAGTCGAACGAACCTCAAACGTTTTCAAAATCACCTTAATTCAGTTGACTATATTTGTAGTTCAAAAGTGCCTCGGTCGACCGTACTTATCAATATAGCCGACCGAACCATAAATACGGACGACCAAACCTCTCGGGTTGGGGAAATTTTTACTGCGATAAACTGAGGTAAATTTTAATTAACCTTCATTAAATATTTTACAAAATTCCTCTTATGTCCCCAATGGTAATAATTTTGAGGATATCTATGTATACCCATTCATTTGGAGAGATTAGCAATGGATTCACAATATAATTAGCAAAAATTCTCTCAGATTTTTCTTGAGCCCATATTGCTTATACTTCATATTTCCAAGCCAAATTTTTAATACTCTCTCATTTTATTCTTGCTAAATCTTTTTCAAAACAAAGAGTTATATTTTTCTTGTGCTCATTTCTTGGAAACTAATTGCAAGTTAAAGTGAGTTTGATTCTCACTTGTGTGAGCTTACATATATTGCACTTGAAGCTTTTTACTATCATTGTATTGCATTGTTCGATATTGTTCTTGGAGAGTAAAGCTAGGGTTTTTCGCAATATATTTGATTGATAAATATTATTTGAGAAGAATTCTTGTTAGCTTTTGAGTCTTGGCATCTTCATTGCCAGATTCGAAAGCTTGCTTGCACTATTTGATAACTTATTTTTAAGCAAGCTTGATCCCTAAATCTCGATTGTGCTTAGTATTTGAAAAATATTTTTTGTTGATAGTTTTACCTTGAGATTCAAAGTTACTTTGATATTATATACTAATTATAATCTTTCTAAATCAAAGGTAGTCACTCTCACATATACACACGTATATATATATATATATATATCTCTTTGGAGGGTTGAAATCTTGTTAGAAATTATCTCACTTGAGCATATATTCCCATTATATGTGAGTGCGTATTTGGATCATAATATTGTACAAATCTGCTTGTGTTAGAAGCACCTTTCATTGTACGAAAAATTTGTATTGATCGGTTGTAATTTAGGCGTGGCCTGAGGTGGGTCTTCTCTGTCCCTTTAAGGAGAGGTTGTAAAAGTTGAGGTCAGCCTTGGTAATTTGACTTGGTGTTGTAAACGATGTTGTTCCACCCGTTAAGTGAGCAATAGTGGTAATCCTCGGGCTTGCGAGCTAAGGCAGGGACGTAGGCAATATTGGTCGAACCCCGATAACATATCGTGTGTGCACTGTTTTATATTTCCTCCTGTTAAATTTATCCGTGCATTTGGTATTTGCTTAGAAAGACCCTTGGTTGGGTATTATTGCTGCTAGCTTAGTTAAACCTAGGAAAAATAATTTTTAAATATCCAATTCACCCCCCTCTTGGGAATAAACCAATTCCAACACGAGGCATGAGCTTTTTAAGCTTCAATCACATGCCCTAATTCTAAGGGATGTATTATTATAAGTATACTATGTAAAAAATTTTTGAATACTTGTATGATTTATTGATGTTTTTTAATTCACAAAAGGGAGTAAAATAAAAAGACTATTAAATTTAATTTGGGATAATCTTCGATTAATTAGGTACCGTTCATAGAACGTGTGTGTAGGGGGGGGGCTAGTACCTTCCCCTCAGATAACCAAACTCCCAATCACAATCATAGTAATGCAGATCGATTCTACCTTTAATTGGGTGGTAATCACGTGTTTTAACGACACTCCAAAAGGTTAGGGGCGACTCCAATTCCATTTTTTCCAAAAAATATCAAATCCATTTTTATTTCACCCACCCGGGGCACCCTCACTCTCGAGACGTCACGACATGCTGTATGGACTCCAAGAAAACTCACAATCAATTAGAAAGTTTGCAAACTATTCTTAGAAAAAACACAAAAGATTAGGTGAAAATAAATTTACCTGTGGGAAGATATGGTTATAGGGGATTGGTACAAATATTTAAGCTCTCTACCTTCATAGATATGTGTTTTTAAACTTGTAAGATGAGAAAAAAGTTAGATAAGAAGTGAGGGCCAGAGGAGTAATAGAAAAAAGAAGAAATTTGAAGATGAGAGAGGTGGGACAGAGAGAGAATGAGATGAGAGCCTAAAAGGGAGAAAGAGGCGCGACAGAGAGAGAGACGAGATAGAGATGGAAAAGATGAAAGAGAGTGGTGGGCGAAGTTTACCTTGGCTCCACTATGTATGACGGAGGCTGCTGGTTGAGTGATCATGGTTAGTTATGCCCATGGCAATCAGGGAGAGGCAGAGAGATTGAAGTGAGACAAGGAGAGAGGAAGAAAGGAGAATGAGTGAGAGAGAATTCAAAGAAACAAAATGGAAAAGGAAAATAAAAAAATAAGAATATATATATATATATATATAAATTTATAAAAAAATAGTGAGACACGTGTCATTGTAAGGATAGTAAAACATGGCCTAAGTAGGACTAAGCCTTTGGAGTGATGTGCTATGATCCTAGCCATCCAAATTGTGTTTTCTCTAGATGATGGAATTGCTACCATGTCAGCAATTCATGCCAAACCTTCCTCACTTAGCACTTTCTTCTATGTGGCGGGTGATGTCACCTTACCACATGTCATCTTTTATTTTATTATTATTTTTTTTTTATAAAAAAGCTCGAAGGGATTGCCTGCTGCCACATGTTGCTATAGGTGGTTGACACATGATAGCATCTCTTGTCTCTACCCCATTCCCCAAACCGGGTCAACCTAGTTTGACTTGCGTGAACTCACGTTGACCTGTGAACCTTGTTCAAGCTTGTTGAATCGGTATGTTGACTCTATGATTCATATCCCATTTTCATAATGACAAAGCACTTTGTATCTTACTTATGCTCTAAGCTTTTAAACAAAATTATTCATAGCACGCATGGATGGTATGGATACAATGGATGCCATAAGGAACTAAATGCTCACATCACAGCATGGCACATGAAAAGCAAAAGTAACAAAGACTAAGTTTCTCATTTGTAATTGCAATTAAATTTTTGGGTCTATAATATTAAATGGTCTGTAATAATGCACTGCATGCGTGATAGAACTTTATGCTCAAAGGCCATAGATTGACCATGGGAACCAATACCCTAAAACTAAAAGCCATAAACTTATTCACAAAGGGTTGAAAAAGTTCAAGGGCAATGTGCGACAAAAATTTTCATTTTTAAAATGCCTCAGTTGACCGACATTGCATGTTCAAAATGCCTTGGCTGACTAAGCTCAATATTTAATTGTTTTTAAAATTGTTTGGCCGACCATCCATTTTACTTTTATGAACCTCGGTCGCCAGAACTCATAATTGTCCCGTTTCCTAAAGCATTAGTAGACCAGCCTTCACGTTTTAAACTTGGCCAGCCGACCGAACTTGATCTCTCGGCAAACCAACCATTACTCATGGTTGACCAAACCTACAAAGGTTTGGGAAATCGCCTTGCCTAGCCAACTGGACACCTCCCACGGCAAACCAAACCCAAAAGTAAATTCAAAATCTTTGAGTAAGGTCAGCCGACCGACCCTTGCTCTGGTCGACCAAACCTCTCGGGTTCCCCAATTTTTTACCGCATCAATCAGAGTTAATTCTTATTTAAACTTTTCCAAAATACCGGCCATGTCCCTAACAGTAATATTTTTTGGGAAACTTATCTATAATCCTTCGTTTCCCCTTATTAGCAAGGAGAATAGCAACTTATTAGCAAAAAACACTCTTTGAAATTATTTTGTGCTTTCATTGCTTGGATACTCAATTTTCAAGCATATCACATATACTCTCTCTTATTCTTAATTGCTAATTTTTTTTTGGAGCTTTAATTTTATACTCCTTATTTGCAAATCAATTGCAACTTGAAGGAGTTTTGTTGATCATTGTTGTAAGCATATTCATATACCATCTTTTGGCTTATACTCTCACATATCCATATATATTTGAAAATCCTTCTTAAGTGTTAGCTATTGTGATTTTTCCCATATTATTTCATATTGATAAATATTGATTGGGAAAGTCTCATCTTTTCTTGTGAGTCTTTTTGCGTTATCATTGCAAGACTCAAAAGTTTGCTTTGGGCCTTTTTGCTAAATATTTTTATGCTAGATATCTCATATCTCCTACACTTTCCTTTAAAATATTTTTGGAGATTTTATTTGTGCATTAAGATCATTAAAGAGTTATTAAAATAAAATTTATTTTAACTCAAAGATCATTATCTATCACATATCCTTTTTGAGAGATATATTCACATAGACTCTACTGAGCATAAATCTTTATCACACAAGAGTGCATTGGTTGAATTGTTGTACATATCTACTTGTGTAAGAAGCATATCTATTGTGCACATTTGTTATTATTACTGTATTCCCGATGTGTGGTCAGAAAAGGATTGCACTAACCTATAATGTGCACCGGATAGACTTAGACCCAATTAAGAAAGTACCACACTGGTTCAGACCCGGTTAAGAGAACTAGTTGCACCATCTTCTAAGGTGTATTGGTTGGGGTAAGCCCTCTAATGTGACCTAGAGTATTCCTCACCCAGTAAGGAGAGAAGTTTGTAATCGATGACGCTCCACCCGTGAAGTGAGCATTAGTGGAATCCTCTTACTTGTGAGCTTGAGGCAGGGACGTAGGCAAGTTTGGCTGAACCCCGATAACATATTATGTGTCACTCACTTCCCTATGCTATTTAAATTTCTGCACTTGAATGTTTATATTTTAAGTATTGTGAATGATTGGGAAGTATTGAGCATGCTTGATCTGTTTTATTTATCTGCCCAATTTTGTATTGTTGGGTAATTGGAATATTCTTAGATAGACCCTAGGTTATGAATTATTGATTGTCGATTTGAACCTAACCTAGGAGAATTTTTTAAATCTCCAATTCACCCCCTCTTAGGAATACACCAATCACATCGATTGGTATCATAGCCTTGTTGTATAGACTCTGATGTTTTTATAAAACATCGCAATGACTCATACTGGTGTATCCTCATTCGGTGAGGGACAATCATTTACCAGTCCTCCAATATTTTGTGGTGTTGATTACACAACCTAGAAAATTAGAATGAGCATATTTTTAAAATGAATGGACTCAAGGGCCTCGCAAATGACTGTTAAAGGAATTTGTATGCTTTGAATGAAAATAGTATTTTTTTAATGCATGCAAATTCAAATGCTACAGACATGCTATATCGTGCCTTAGATTTTAATATTTTTCATGAAATTATGGCATGTAAATGTGCGAGAAAAATTTGGGAAGAGCTGGATAGGAGATATGGAGGATCCGGAGAAAAGGAGATAAGTGCTTCAATTAGTTTGGCTACACTTGATCGGAAGAAAGCAAATTGTTGCTTATCTACATTAGTTGATGAGGAGGTATTCACATCTCAATATCCTTCATTAATTGTTTCATGTGATGATTCCCGTGCTAATTTGTATACTCTATCATGTAATAAATCATCTAATGCCTTTTGTGAAAATTTTGAGAAATCTAGTTGTTGTTCTATTGATAATGTATGCATTGATTCATATGACAACTATTATGATATGTCTTATGTTGAATCATGCAATGAATTTAAAGATGCAAGCATGCCCTCCTGCAAAAAAATAGAAAATGCTTTAAGTAAAATGCATAAGCTTCTAGCTAGGATGTCTAAGTAGAAAGCCTTTTTGAAAAATCAATACAAAAGGATGGCTAAACAATTAGAGGAGCTAAAAGATTGTCATGCCATTCTAGAGAAGAAAAAGGTGAAGAAGATATTGAAAGTTATATGCTTGAAAGGAAAAATAGATAATCTTTCTAGAATGATATCCAAAGCCAAAAATGAGAGAAATAATAAACCATTAAGAATAAAAAAGATAAATCATTTCAATAAGGGTTTTGGCTTGATTCATAAATCGCATAGTCATTCATTTGCCTCATTTAGTAAAAATAGAACAAATAAGCAAAATCCTTCACATATATATAAAATTTGCTTATATTGTAAAATGATGTGGCACATTCGGTCTACTTGTCCATTTAGAAGTTTTAGAGGCTTAGATAAGGAAATGATATAGGTGATCATGGAAGGTAATCCTGTAGGAAAAAATGAAGATTGGATTCAAATACATAATTATTTAACTCTTCATTAGTTGTTAGGTTTAGGGTTAATTGCAACTAAAAGGCTTAGGACCGAGTAGACATCAAATAGGAAAGATTGGAAGGACGTTGACTCGGAAGCCCCAAAGCATATCCTGAAGTTTTTATTATGTATAAATTAATTGTAATAAGGGTTGTGTGAGTGAGTGCGTATTGTAACTCTTGCGGTGTGTGTGTTGCATGATTTCTGAGTAAGAGTTGAGCCATTGCATAAGCATACTAGGACACATGAGCATATAGGATTTGCACAAAAGTAACAAACTCACAATTCATAGTTTTCTAAGATAAAACAAGAGTTTGTCAAATGAATCCTAAAACTCAAATATGTTTTCAAAGGGACAAGTTTTTAACATCCTAGTTTTAAGAACATTTTTATACTTAGTTCCAATTGTGTTAAAACAAGTTTTATGTCCTAAAGGTTCAAAGAAAGTCAAGTATATTTATAAAAGGACATGCTAAGCATATAAGAAATCAAAATGGGTTTTCAAACGTGTTTATTAATTAAGATATCTTATATTTAAAAGGAAACTCATTTGGACAAGTTTTAATCTTCATTAGACTTAATATATTTCATATACTTTTGTCCAAGAATGTTTTGAGTCATTAAAACACTTTTTGACAAGGAAAAACAAAGCAATCGTCACTACTGTAGTGCATCCTTGAGTCCTAAAATCCTTCTGATATTTTGGGCATAACGTTTCTAGAAAGGTCCAAATGAGACGATCTTGGTGTCCCTAGAAAGCTAAGACAAAATTCCACAACATTCATTTTTATGACTTATGATTCAGGGACCTCATTGACGAACACAGGGGATTCGTCGATGAGTCCAACGGGCAAAATGACGCTAATGGGCGGAAAATGGCTAGTTTGCCAAATAAAATATCTTTTCTTCCCCACAATGGCTAGTTAACGGCTCCTAAGGCTCTTGGGCTGTAAATACAAGCTATTAGACTTGTATTAACATGGTTTTGAAGGCTTTTGATCATTCTTAGTGAAAAATATTTTTTTACACCAAAACCTAAGCACCTAACACTTTGCATTGTTGTTCCTCATTCACAAGTGCTCATTCTCTCTTGATCTTTAATTGTGTTTGATTCATTACTTGAGAGACTGTGTGAGGTTTGCTTTGTATTTAATATTTTCTCATTTGAGGAGCATCATATTATATTTATATCATCTTCTTGTAAAGTTCTTTGTGGACCATTTGCTAAAGGTTTTTTGTGAACTAAAGAGGCTCTTGGTGAGCAGGTAGGAATTTGTTCCCAAGTTGTAAGGCTTCTCCGCCATTGAAGGAGATCGTATAGTAAAATCCTTGAGTTGGTCTCAAGGCGTGGATGTAGGCTTGGTGCCGAACCACGTAAAAATACCGGTGTTGATTTTCTCTTCCTATACTCTTTATTATTTGTCTTGTGTATGATTTAAATTTCATATATTGTGATATAATTGCTTGCATCTTGTCAAGTGTTTTATTTTGTAGAAAAAATTGTAATTCCACAAAAGAGTCCATTCACCCCCCCTCTGGACTATATACTACCGGGCTAGGACGTCTAAAAAGTGGTATCAGAGCGAGGCGCTTGTATTTTCGGAGTTAAATCCAGAGTGTAAAAGATCAAGTGGAGTATTCGCTGAGCACCTCTTCATATGGACTATCCATTTATCAACCACTAATGTTCAACGGTTCAAACTACCATGCATGGAAAAATCAAATGTTCGTATTCATTCAAGCATATGACTTGGATTTGTGGGAGTTCGTCTCCAAAGGAGACTTCTCAATCACAAAGAAAAATGAGGATATTCCAAAGACTTTATTGGAACAATCACCAAGCGAAAAAATGTTAGTTTAACTAAATTTTAAAGCAAAGCATATTATTCTTTGTGGTTTAAATGATGATGTACATAGCCTTATTTGTGAATGTCAAACTGCAAAAGAAATAAGGGATGTACTTGAAAACATCTATGGAAATACATCACAAAATGAACAATCAAAAATATGCATGCTAGTTAGAGAATATGAAATATTTAAATTAAATGACGGTGAAGAAATTTCTTTCATGCTCACTTGGTTCACACGCCTCGTAAACAACTTGAAAGCATTTGGTAGAATTTATTCATTAGAAGATTATATTCAAAAAATTCTCCAATCTTTACCTAAGTCATCTATGACCATTGAAGAAGTAAGAAATATAGAAAAACCTAAAATAGAAATGGTTTTGTCTTAGAATCATCTTGTACTAATCAACAAGAAATAATTGAAGAAAATGATATTGCATTCTTCACAAGAGAAGTTAAGAAACTTTTAAGTAAAAGAACGCAACAAAAAGAAAAAGAAGAGTCATGCATTTAATATTGCGATTGTACTAATTCTAGGGATGACATGATAAATTGCCCCCTCAATCAAAATGAAGAAAATTTTCTAAATGGGGATCATAATGCCATAAATGGTGCTACCTGGGATCAAATCAATGGATTAGCCACCGATGATGAAAATGAGAAAGAAGCACATCCATGCTCATGGCTAACGAACAAGAAGAAGAAGTAAGTTCGGATGAGGAGGATTATGCACCTTCATATGATGAAACTGTGAATAGTTGTGTTAAATTGTTTGATGAATTACTTTTAGTAAAAAGGAAGAACAAAAATTTTGAGAAAGAGCTTGCTTTGTCAAAACAAATGGAATTTTCTTTGAAAGAAGAAAATAAATCCCTTAAAAGGATAAATGAAGAGTTTGTTTTAAATTCTCAAAAAGAGCATGAAACTTTGAAAGAAAATATTGAAAATTTGGAAGGAAAATTGTCAAAATCCAAAGGCAAGGAACCTTGTCTTTGTTCTATCTTGAAAGAAGAAAATTGCTCTTAAAAAAGGGAAAATGAGGAGCTTATGGAAAAAGCTCAAAAAGACCACGAAATTCTTCAAGGGAAAGTAGGAATTTTAAAAAATAAAATTGAAAATACTTTGAAAGAAAATACTCTCTTGAAAAACAAAGTTGAAAATCATGGTAAAATCATAAGAGGAAAAGAAAACATAAATAAATCTTTGGAAGTTAAGAAAAATAATGTTTTTAAAAAGAATTCAAAATCCTCTTATAAATCACAAGGTTATGCCTCAACAAGCAAAAATAATGCAAATAAGTCAAGACCCTCACATGAAAACAAGATTTGTCTATATTGTGAAAGAAATGGTCATGTTAGATATTTTTGCCCATTTAGAGAAGTTAGAGGTAAAGAAAGAAAAATAGAATGGGTTGTGAAGAAATATCCATTGAGACCTAAGGAGGAATGGGTACCAAAAGGAAACACATGAGCTCTTTGAATTGTTTCCTTAGGACCTATGATTAGAATTAGGTTTAGGTAGAATTAAACCCCACCTAGGTAAAAGTATTTAATGAGCTCAAAATGAAAAATCCCGAATTTTGAATTGTTTAAATTACTTTGTTGGGAACTTTTGAAAAACATGCCAATATTGATGAATTCAAATTATAAAACCAATGTGATGCTTTAATTGTATATGTCATTATCAATTGGTTCCTTTTTGAAAATGCTAGCTATTATTTATGGGATAAATAGCATGTGCTCCAAGTTTATTAAATGGAAATACCTTGTTTTTCTCATATAAGTTACTAAGGTTTTGAATTTAAGTTCAAAGGTGTGCTATGATAGGTAAATCCATCTCTTATGGAAAAGAGATGTATTTCTTAGTCACATAATTCGTTTTGATGATATATGCTCTTGTTTGAATACATAGTAGAATATCTAAACATAACATTCATGAATTGAGTTTTAGTAAAAATAATCATAACAACAAGTGACATTCTAAAATGAAGCATTTATTTGTGATATCATATGTTTGAGGAATACCTTCCCATTAGTGGCAAATTAGGAGAACATGTCTCCTATTTTCTAAGAGCATTGTCAAATAAAGCCAAGTTAATTGGAAAGGTTTATTTTCCTCCTTCTACTTTATCTCATGCCATGATTCATAATTTACATCTTGTGTTAAATTCATTAACAAATCATCGGTTATATTTGCATGCTATCTTATGAGATATCTTAAAAGAAATTTTTTTTTTACTCATAAGATTCTTGTTAGGTTATAAGGGGTAATAATGTTTTAAATGCTTAAATAGTGTTTTGTACTTAAAATTTTAAATTTTAGTATACATTATTATTATACTAAGAACCTTAGGAAAATCAAGCCAATATGAGAACTTTAGTCAAACATCCAATCTATTTCGCTTAATATATATATATCATTATGATTGGTTATTATATAATAGTATTGGTTATTGCATACTTAAGTAAACCCCCTAAATGGACAAAGGATCTTAAGTAGTTAAATAATTTTTTAAATGCTATATACATATGTTTTTGTATGAATATCTTAAAATATAGCATATTTTGTCCATCATACAAAATTAAGCTTTTGCGAATTAATTATAGACTTTGCACATATAGCCCTAAACTCATCTTGAAGCTTAAATGATTAATATATTCAAAAGATCATATTTTTTTTTTGTGCTTAAGTTTATAATTGAGGGGAAGTAGCAAATTTAAATATATATATATATATATATATATATCATTATGATTGGTTATTATATAATAGTATTGGTTATTGCATACTAAAGTAAACCCCCTAAATGGACAAAGGATCTTAAGTAGTTAAATAATTTTTTAAATGCTATATACATATGTTTTTGTATGAATATCTTAAAATATAGCATATTTTGTCCATCATACAAAATTAAGCTTTTGCGAATTAATTATAGACTTTGCACATATAGCCCTAAACTTATCTTGAAGCTTAAATGATTAATATATTCAAAAGACCATATTTTTTTTGTGCTTAAGTTTATAATTGAGGGGAAGTAGCAAATTTAAAGTTCATCCAATAAATACTTCAGTGTATTGTGCTTATTTTGGAAATATCTTTTATATATATATATATATATATTGGATGCTTCATGTGAACTAAACGCTTACTACCCATTACTTTCTAAATGTTATATTATTTGATGAATAGTTTATATTGATTGAATATACTGAACTGCAAGCTTGATTTGAACGTCATCTACTTCGCCGATGCAGATTTGTGCAGTGCATGCTGGTAGTTGATTAGGGTCTGGCATGTTGAATTCATTGATCTATTTTAGACATACATGCTAGCTAGTCAACTGAAATTATGATGCCATAAGACTTATTTTTAAATTCTAAATACTTTTGAAAGTCTTATGCAGTCTCAGTATGGTGACCAAGTTGAACTTAGTGTTTTAACCTTAAGTGGTCACTTAGACTGGTTCATGCATATTGTCATTAATGAATATTTATAAATGATGCATGATAAAAAGATCATTTGAATGAATATTCATTGGTAATTATAAGTCTTTGCATGTTAAATGATCATGGCTTGAAATCCATTGCATATGGGTTGAACTTTATGAATTTTTTATAATGCATGCTGAATAATTGAATAGGTAGTGGTGCATGTTGAATCCTAAACATTGTATGCTATATTGAAAAACATGCAAAATTTTCAATAATCCTTTGAATTTTCCTAGAATGTTCTAAATTATACACATGCTCTTTACCAAGTTGTTTGGACACATTTACCATGCTTAAATTATAAGCAAGAATATTTTGTGCTTATTTTGAAAATGTCAATTCTTGAATGACTGATCTACAACAAATGGTTTAACTTCTAAATCATCATTCATGAGTTTGGAAGGAAGCCAATCTAGGTTTTTCTAATATTATGGTTTAGCACCCAAAATTTTAGTATATGAGTTTAGCACACACTCACCTCACCACCATGGAATCTTAGATTAAGGGGAAGAAATCATTTTTAGGTAAAATAAATTGTACCTTTCTCTTTTTGATGATGATCAAAGGGGCAGAAGATATTTTGGTGTCCTCTTTGTTAAGAGAATGTCTTGTGGTGTTATGTGTGGAGGAGAAGTGAAATGCATGTAAAATGCATGTGGGCTATGCATGTGGTAATTCAAAGATAATATGAAAGTTATAATTTCTTAGTTGTTTTATCTTACATGAACTTTCTATTTTATGGTATGCATGTTTAAAGATCTAATTGATTTGAAAAATAAAGTTAAATATTTTTACACCTTATATGTGTAAAGTAAAGGGGAGCATATTTTAGTACCATTCTAGAATATGCATAAATTAAGGGGGAGCTTTAAATTTCACCCAATTGGAGAAAATCAATGATTTGCCTTAGAGGCTATGTGAGCTTAACTGCACTGTTTTGATGATAACAACCCATTAGTGACTCACTCGAAAAATGAGCAGCTCGGAAGTTATCCCAAGTATAGGAGTTTTGTCGTGTAATATTAAGCCCAAGGGCTAGATCGTCTCCTCAGGGAATGCGTTTTAATCTCAGATTTTACGTTCTTCCAATCAAAATTAAAAAGGTACTGAACTCAGTTCAGATTCGGGTTTTCAAGATTGTTGAGTTCCACTTTGAATTAAATGACATGTAATTTAAAGTCTTAAACTAAAATGCAGTGAATTGAAGAACACTAATGCTAATCTACTCAAGGAAACATCAGAACATGCGTTGATTAGAGATGGAAAATTGGAACTCAAAATTAAAAACACACAAGCAAGGAAACTCAATCAGATTCAAACGCACACACTAAAATTGAACCTTCAACAAATTTAAGATATTGAATCAAGAGTCGCAATCTAAACACAGACATAAACAAAAGTTCGACGCTTAAATGACAACGAAACACAATAAAAACTCAAACTTTAATCAACCCGACCCTAACTAACCCAAGATTCAATAAAAAGACTAAATTTTGGAAAAACAACTTCAAACAAAAACTCTTTTTTTTTTTTTTAATTATTATTTGGCTAGAAGTAAAACAGAATTTAATTTAAAAGAACGATAAATAAATAATTGAAAGAAGCTATACCAAAATCTACCAATCTAATGACAATATTAATAGAGAAATCTCAAATAAACAAGAACTAAACATCAATAAAATAAAATAAAGTAAAAGTACTTAATAATCACTCAAACAAATTTTCAAAAAATCTATTTAACTAACTAAATAATTTAAAAACAAAACACATTCAATTGCAATAAAAGGAGAGAGAGAGAGAGAGAGAGAGAGAAAACAGAGCATGGTTGCAGAGAAGGCCTGCTGTGCTAGTTTGGTGCTCTTGGGTCTGCTGTGGAGTTGCTGGAGAGGTGGAGGTCTGGAGTGAAGCCCTCAGGATGGTGGCTTTGTAGTGCTTCTGCTGCTGTGTTCTCGGGTTGGAGAAACTGGTTGCAGCAGGGGGCTGATGGGCCGTGAGGAGCTGCTGTAGCTGGGAGGCAGGGTACCTGCTACTGCTGGTGTGTTGAGATGGCCGGGGCTGGTTGTGCTGGAGACTGGGGTTCTGCTGCAGCTGCTGTGTTGAGCAGCAGATGGCTGCTGTGGGTGGCCGAATTGGTATCGCAGAGGGGTTCTGCTAGAGAGGTCTCGGGTGGCTAAACAGAGAAGGAGAGGAAGAGGAGAACAGGGAAAGGAAAGAAACTGAGAGAGAAGAGGAACAGAGAGCAAGATTGAATGAGAGAACAAAGGAACAAAGGGAGAGATAAGAGAGGGCAAAACAAGCTAAAGAAGAAGAAGAAGAAGAAGAAAACAGAGGAGAGGAGAGGAGACGAGACACAGGGCTGCGCTGGAGGAGTTTAAAAAGAAAAAAAAGAAGCCCTAGGATCCAACGTGGAACAACCCGACCCGGCCATGCATGGCCGGGTCACATCAAATATCCATCCAAACATATATATATTTTTTTATTTTCTCATTTTATTTTTTCTCTGTTCATCGCAAATATGACTCTTCTGGAGCCTGTATCTCATAAAACTCAAAACATAAAAGTTGTATATGATCCTTTTCTCTTTCTCTAGAAGTTTGAATCGTCTCGATTAGAGCTTGGACAGAAAAGTTATGCATGAAATACGAACAGGTGTTGGTTTTGATTCTCGGGAATTTTCCTGCGACAAAAAATTACCAAAACTTCATAAATAGTGCAATAAAGTTCAAGAATGATGATTTTGGCACTTTATTAAAATATTGGACAATTTTGGATATTTAATTAAAAATATAAATCGTAAAGGTCGGGTTAAACGTCCAACTACGCAGTTTCAGTGCGTAATCACACCCCCCAACTAACGTTTTGCTAGTCTCTAGCAAATGACGTGAATGAATTTCAGGGCCGTGCCTACAACTACAAACTCCAATAATCATGAAATCAATGCACATGCGACAATACTATACCACTTCACATACAAGAACATAACTAAATTTCACACAAGCTCGTTCATATTCAATACACATGACTTCGAAGCACGTCACTCATGCAAGTTTCATCATTTATATGTGATTTGAGAGCAGTATACTTCACATGAAGTTAATCAGTGGCACATTCAGAGTTAATGCAATTATATAAGTTCGAGTATAAACAGGTAAATTCTCAAGGTGTGTGTGATGTGTGTGACTCAGTACACCTAGGACGCCAGTGGACACCTACAGAACGGTCGCTTTGACTCGACCTAACTGGTATACCCTCAAGAACGCTCAAAGAAAATGGGTTCACTCATCATATGTGAGGAGGTGTGTCGCGATCAAACATCCCACATATTAAATTGAACAACGCTAAGTATATGGAGTGGACTAGTCTGGAAAGGATCTAGCCTATCTATGAGGTGTCGGGTCCTTCACCCTAGCATCTTCTCACCTACTCGCCATATCCAACTGAGACCACCCTAGATGAACTTACTCACAAACTTGTCGTGAATACATCTGAGGCATTAATCGGTTGAAGAATCTTCATACGTGGAAAATATGTGTCGTCCTTGACTTTCTGTGATATGTATTTGGGCCAGAATTGACATTTCATTTCATGCGCATGTGTATTGCTTATTCTTTTTTCTGCTCATTCCTTATTTTCTGTCTTTTCTTGAGCAATAAGGACAATCATAACACTTCTTTTGTAATTTTCATACCATCAATGGGCATTTAGCTTGAATAGGAGTTCATGAATTAAGTCTATCTCTAGGGGTGGCTCAGCCTTCACATTTTGAGTAGGCTATAAGACCTAGGTTTCTATCTCCCCACGAGGTGTCACCTCTAGTCTAGCAAATCAAAACATAGACTAGTGTACAAAGGAATCATCCAGAAAAAGAGAATTGAGTTCCATGAACTCTAATTTGATATTAACGCTCAAAAGGACGATAAATAGCTCAAGGATATCTCACAAGGTGTCATAGTCGCCATGGGTGCTCTCTCAGTGCTCACAAGAAACCCTAAGTGTAATGAATCACGTGAATGTGTTTATTCAGCCTCGTGAGATGCCGTGTAAATACAAGAAATTATATAACCAAATTAACACGAATGTACTACCAATCAATTCTTCATAGACTCATAAAGTCATATAAAGAGAAACTACGCATGATTAACTCAAGTGTGTCATTCTGAAGTTATACGCAAGTATGTGAAAGGTATGATTCAATGTTAAGTATGGCATAATGCAATGTAATCCTTCAGTGCTCCTCCTTTCTTTCTCTTTTTGTTTTTTTTTTTTTTGATTTTTTTGATTTTTTTGATTTTTTTGTTTTTTTGTTTTTTTTGTTTTTAAAACCCAGTACGTGTACGTGCACAGTGTCACATGCGAATGCTCATCCCCCCCAACTAAAGTGGAACATTGTCCTCAATGTGAAAGCGCAGGGGAAATAAAATTGTGCACGGTAAACAACTAATGGAAAAGTACTACTGACTAATGTAAAAAGAAAGAAAAAGGAAAAACACAATTAAAACAAATAAACCAAAAATAAAATAAAAATAAAAATAAAAATAAACAGTAACATTGAAAGGTCAGAGGACTCCCCTAGGGTCTTGTAAAAGCAAGACCTCTTTGTCGACATCGAATGGGGTCATGAAAGGCTTTAGGCGCTGTTCATTGACTGTGAAGCGGTTGCCATTCTTCGGATCTACAATTTCTACCGCACCATGAGAATGAACTTTTTCAACAATATACGGACCACCCCACCGGAATTTCAATTTCCCAGGAAACACATGCAGTCAAGAGTCATAGAGTAGCACTTGTTGAGACGGGAAAAATTGTTTTTCTTTGATGTTCCTATCATGTAGCAACTTCATCCGCTCCTTAGCCAAACGAGCATTATCATAAGCGTCCCTTCGAGATTCTTCAAGCTCGCATACCTGAAATTTTCTTAAACCTGTGGCATCATCAAGTGAAAGGTTAATCTGTTTGATAGCCCATAAAGCATGATGTTGAATTTCAACAGGTAAATGACATGCCTTACCGTATACTAACCTGTAGGGAGACATCCCTAAGTTTGTCTTGAAAGCTGTTCGGTAGGCCCAAAGTGCATCAACAAGTTTTTCTGACCAGTCCTTACGATTAGGACACACGGTTTTCTCAAGTATCGTTTTGATCTCTCTATTGGCCAATTCAGCTTGACCATTGGTCTGAGGGTGGTAAGGGGCAGAGACTTTGTGGGTTACACCATATTTTTGCATGAGTTTTTCAAAAGGTTTGTTACAGAAATGGGACCCTCCATCACTAATGATTGCCTTGGGCATGCCAAAGCGTGCAAATAACTCTTTGAAAAAACATATGACAACCTTGTGGTTATTGGTCCGACAAGGCATTGCCTCCACCCATTTAGAAACATAGTCCACAGTGACCAAAATGTAAGAATGCCCAAAAGAAATGGGGAAAGGTCCCATAAAATCAATACCCCAACAATCAAAAATCTCAATAGTCAATATGGGGGACATAGGCATTTCATTCTTGGCAATAATGTTTCCTAATTTTTGACAGGCCTCACATGCTTTACAAAAAATTTCAATATCTTTAAACATGGTGGGCCAGTAGAATCCACTTTGTAATATTTTTGAAACAGTTTTCTTAGCAGCAAAGTGGCCTCCACATATCCCACCATGGCAAAAATGCATCACAGAATTAAATTCATCATCTGGAACACATCTACGCACTAATTGGTCAGAACAATATTTGAACAGGTATGGATTATCAAAATAATAATGTCTTACCTCAGCTAGGAACTTACGCTTGTCTTGGGTGAGCCAATGGTCTGGCATTCGGTCAGTGACGAGATAATTCACAATGTTGGCGAACCATGGAGCGCGTGATACAGCCAAGAGACGTTCATCAGGAAAGTCATCATTCAAAGGAGAGGACACCAGTACCTCAGGTAGCTGCAACCAAGAAAGATGGTCAGCTACAACGTTTTTCACGCCCTTTTTATCGCGTATGGTGATATCGAATTCCTGGAGGAGTAGAATCCACCTAATCAACCTGGGCTTGGCGTCCTTCTTTGCTAATAAATATTTCAAAGCAGAGTGGTCAGTAAAAATAACGACAGGTGCACCAATGACATAAAAGCGAAATTTTTCTAAAGCAATGACAACAGCTAGCAATTCCTTCTCAGTGGTAGTATAATTTCTCTGAGCATCATTCAAAGTTCGACTGGCATAATAAATAACCGATGGCTTGTTATCAATTCGTTGACCTAGAACAGCACTAAGAGCATAGTCACTAGCGTCGGTCATGATCTCAAACGGCAAGTCCCACCGGGGAGGTTGCATGATAGGTGCAATAGTCAAATGTCGCTTTAGTGTTTCAAAGGCCTGTTGACAATCATCAGTCCACAAAAATTCAGTTTCATTTTGCAACAATTTACATAATGGTTTAGCAATACTACTGAAACCCTCAATAAAACGTCTATAGAAAACGGCATGACCAAGGAAGGAGCGAATATCCCAGACTGTCTTAGGGACAGGTAACTGAGAAATCAGCTCTACCTTGGCCCTGTCAACTTCTATGCCACGCTCAGAAACCAAATGTCCAAGTACTAAACCACTACGTACCATAAATTGACATTTTTCCCAGTTTAGAACTAAATTCTTTTCCTCACATCTTTTCAAAATCGCAATTAAATGTGTCAAACAATGATCAAAAGACTTATCGAACACAGAAAAGTCATCCATAAAAATTTCGCACATATCATTTAACATATCAGAGAAAATACTCATCATATAGCGTTGGAAAGTAGCAGGGACATTACATAGACCGAATGGCATTCTGCGGAAAGCAAAGGTGCCAAAGGGATAAGTGAAGGTGGTCTTCTCTTGGTCCTCAGGTGCTACGGCAATTTGATAGTAACCAGAAAATCCATCCAAGAAACAATAAAAAGAATTACCAGCTACTTTCTCTAATATCTGATCTAGGAAAGGTAATGGGAAATGATCTTTTCAGCTAGCCGAATTCAATTTACGATAATCAATGCACATTCTCCAACCCGTTACTTTCCTAGATGGGATCAATTCTCCATTAGCATTTTCAATGACAGTCAAACCAGATTTTTTTGGAACTACCTGTGTTGGGCTTACCCATTTGCTGTCGGAGATTGGATAGATGATGTCAGAAGCTAATAATTTCAGCACTTCGTTTTTTACCACCTCTTTCATGGCTGGATTCAGCCTCCTTTGTGCATCTCGAACTGGTTTAGAGTCTCCTTCAAGGAAGATGTTATGAGTGCAAATGGAAGGGTCAATACCCTTGATGTCAGCAATGGTCCATCCAATCACTCCTCGATGTTCTCGAAGTACCTGCAATAATTTAGTTTCCTGTTCATAAGTAAGGTGTGAAGAAATTACCACAGGGAATGTGCCATCTACTGGACCCAAGAAAACATATTTCAACTCGGCAGGCAATGGTTTCAACTCAAGTGTTGGAATTTCTTCTGCGGACGACTTCAGAATTTCTGGTAGGTCAATGGCCTCAAATATAGGCTTACGCCAACTACTTGTATAACTCGCATCAAACATATGAGGACCACTATCTGGGATCTGCTCTTCTGATTCTAGCAATAATTCATCAATCCCTTCAAACTGCACAAAAGAGTCATTTTCAAGTGCGGCATCGACGTCGAGTACCGACAGTAGCTCTGAAGTGTCTAAGTTATCTATCACATCGACTGCATGAGTGTCTGCGTCGTCACACCCACTTGACATCCTATGAGCATTAAAAACATTCATTTCCAGTGTCATGTTCCCAAATATGAGCTTCAGGACTCCGCTCCGACAGTTAATCAGGGCGTTTGAAGTAGCAAGGAATGGCCGTCCCAAAATGATAGGAGCCTGATAAATGGTGGAAATAGGCTGCTGCATATCCAAAACAACGAAATCCATGGGATAGTAAAATTTGTCAACCTGAACCAAAACATCCTCAAAAATACCTCGTGGAGCCTTTATAGATCTGTCTGCCAACTGTAGCATCATAGTAGTTCTCTTCAATTCTCCTAAACCCAGCTGGTCATATAATGAAGTCGGAAGCAAATTCACACTACTCCCTAGGTCAAGTAGAGCTCTCCCGATGCGAGATTCACCAATCATAATGGGTATCGTGGGGGAGCCAGGATCTCTAAGTTTCTATGGAGTCTGATTAAGAATCAATGCACTGACCTGCTCAGTTAAGAAAGCCTTTTTCTTCACATTTAATTTCCTTTTTACGGTGCAGAGGTCTTTCAGGAATTTTGCATATGCAGGGATCTGCTGTATGGCATCTAAGAGTGGAATATTGATTTTTACCTACTTGAATATCTCTTGAATCTTCGTATGATACTTGTTCTTTTGTCCAGATGTCAAACGCTGAGGGTATGGTACCACAGGTTGGTATTCCTTAACTGGGTCATCCTCTTTATTGACTTTGTTAAATTTGAGCTGGCCTCATCTGATTTTTCTTTTCCTTTATCTGTCTCATTTGTCACCTCAGGTGTCGGCGTGGTTGTTTGTTGGTCAGTGGCCATTTCGGGACGAGGAACTTCCTTTCCACTTCATAAAGTAATAACTGCTTTTTCTGACTCAAACGTATCCCTTGAAACATTGTGCATTGACTGTTGTGGCTGTCTATATACCTGGGGATTAGGCTGAGGCTGTGTAGGGAATTTTCCTTTTTCCAAGGTATTGAGTTGTGTACTCATCTTGCTTACGGCATCTTTCAGTTCTCCATTGGTCGTAACTTGCATTTGCATGAATTGCTTGAGCATGGTTGCCACCTGTGCTACACTATCATCTGAAGCTTTCTTTACTGGAATGGGGACTACTGCTGGTTGGAATCCTGGTGGTGCGTAGCTCTGAGAAAACTGTTGCGGTTGGTACTGTGGTTAAGGAGCTACGACTGGATTGTATGTCGGTTGCGGAGGCGGTGCATATGATTGAGGTGCCTGCTGATATCGTGAAGATGATGGACCAGGCTGATCATTTCTCCATTGGAGGTTTGGATGATTCTGCCACCCCGGGTTGTAAGTGTTTGAGAGTGGCTGATTTTGTGTCTTGTTAACCCAATTTTCCGATGACACCTGATCAGATCTGCTTTCTTGCATCACAAGTAAGAATTGACAATCCTGAGGTCTATGGTCTGAAGTCTCACAAATCGTGCAAATCTCAGCTTTCGACTTTTCGGATTCCATGACTTCCAATTTTTTAGATAACGCGGCTGCAAGGGCCTGTAAGCTAGTGTCCTCTTTAACCTCATATATGCCCCCGCCACTGATTGCTCGGATAGGTTGGGCAGCTATCAGCACCCGTTCTGGTCGTGCGTTTCACCGCTGGGCACTCTCAGCGAGATAGTCTAAAAATGATAAGCCCTCGTATGGTTCCTTATGGAAGAACATCCCATTACACATTGACTAGACAAATTGTTTGCACACAGGGGTTAAAGCAGTAAAAAAATAATTCACTAACCTCCATGATTCGAAACCATGGTGCGGGCATATGTTCATCAAGTCCTTGAATCTCTCCCAATATACCTGGAATGTCTCGCCATCTTTTTGCATGAACTGACTGATCTGCTCCTGCAGGTACTGAGTTCTCTGAAGAGGAAAAAACTTATGTAAGAACTCACGTTACATTTCAGCCCAGCTAGTAATAGAGTTAGGGCGCAAAGAATTAAACTAGATTTTTGCCCTGTCTTTCAGAGAAAAGGGAAACAAACGTAATTTAATGTATTCATCAGTCCCAGCCCTATTAATGAAAGTGGTGCAAACCATCTCAAAGTCTGTCAAGTGTTGGTACGGACTCTCAGAGTCCATCCCGTGAAATTGTGGAATCACCGATAACATGCCATGCTTAAGAGTGAAATTCGGTGCATCTTGTGGCAACACAATGCATGAAGGTGTAGATGTGCGTGCAGGCTGTAGAAAATCTTTAAGTGTACATGGTGCATGTGCAGCCATAGCTTCTTCAAAATAATGGCCAAACAGATTATTCAGCTCAAATTCAGAATCACCCACAGGACTAACAGGTGAACAGTCAGACTCAGTGCTATGTGTATCCCTACTGGTGCTAGGTGAAAGTCTACACAATCGATTTGAATTATCTTGAGCTCAGGGCATCAAACATCACAATCGCCAGCAGAAATGCACTAACACGGCAACAGACAAATTTTTTTTTAAATTTTTCAATTTTCAAATTTTTTCATTTTTTTTTCTATTTAATAAAAGAAAATAAAAAAAATAATTGGGAAAACGCAAAATTCGAAATTAAAACTAGAAAATCCCCGACAATGGCGCCAAAAACTTGACTCACTCGAAAAATGAACAGCTCAGAAGCTATCCCAAGTATAAGAGTTCTGTCATGTAATATTAAGCCCAAGGGCTAGATTGTCTCCTCAGGGAATGCATTTTAATCTCAGATTTTACGTTCTTCCAATCAAAATTAAAAAGGTACTGAACTCAGTTCAGATTCAGGTTTCCAAGATTGTTGAGTTCCACTTTGAATTAAATGACATGTAATTTAAAGTCCTAAACTAAAATGCAGTGAATTGAAGAACACTAATGCTAATCTACTCAAGGAAACATCAGAAAATGCATTGATTAGAGATGGAAAATTGGAACTCAGAATTAAAAACACACAGGCAAGGAAACTCAATTAGATTCAAACGCATACACTAAAATTGAACCTTCAACAAATTTAAGATATTGAATCAAGAGTCGCAATCTAAACACAGACATAAACAAAAGTTCGATGCTTAAATGACAACGAAACACAATAAAAACTCAAACTTTAATCAACCCGACCCTAACTAACCCAAGATTCAATAAAAAAGACTAAATTTTGGAAAAACAACTTCAAACAAAAAATCTTTTTTTTTTAATTATTATTTGGCTAGAAGTAAAACAGAATTTAATTTAAAAGAACAATAAATAAATAATTGAAAGAAGCTAAGCTAAACTCTACCAATCTAATGACAATATTAATTAAGAAATCTCAAATAAACAAGAACTAAACATCAATAAAATAAAATAAAGTAAAAGTACTTAATAATCACTCAAACAAATTTTCAAAAACTCTATTTAACTAACTAAATAATTTAAAAACAAAACACATTCAATTGCAATAAAAGGAGAGAGAGAGAGAGAGAGAGAGAGAGAGAGAGAACAGAGCATGGTTGCAGAGAAGGCCTGCTGTGTTGGATTGGTGCTCTCGGATCTGCTGTGGAGTTGCTAGAGAGGTGGAGGTCTGAGGTGAAGCCCTCAGGATGGTGGCTTTGTAGTGCTGCTGCTGCTGTGTTCTCGGGTTGGAGAAACTAGTTGCAGCAGGGGGGCTGATGGGCCATGAGGAGCTACTGTAGCTGGGAGGCCGGGGACCTGCTGTTGCTGGTGTGTTGAGATGGGCGGGGCTGGTTGTGCTGGAGACTGGGGTTCTGCTGCAGATGCTATGTTGAGCAGCAGATGGCTGCTGTGGGTGGCCGAACTGGTATCACAGAGGGGTTCTGCTGGAGAGGTCTCGAGTGGCTAAACAGAGAAGAAGACACGGGGCTGCACTGGAGGAGTTTAAAAAGAAAAAAAAGAAGCCCTAGGATCCGGCGTGGAACAACCCGACCCGGCTATGCATGGCCGGGTCACATCAAATATCCATCCAAACATATATATATTTTTTTATTTTCTCATTTTATTTATTCTCTGTTCGTCACAAATTTGACTCTTCTAGAGCCCATATCTCATAAAGCTCAAAACACAAAAGTTGTAGATGATCCTTTCCTCTTTCTCTAAAAATTTGAATTGTCTCGATTGGAGATTGGATGGAAAATTTATGCACGAAATACGAACAGGTGTTGGTTTTGATTCCCTGGAATTTTCCTGCAACAAAAAATTACCAAAACTTCATAAATAGTGCAATAAAGTTCAAGAATGATGATTTTGGCATTTTATTAAAATATTGGACAATTTTGGACTTTTAATTAAAAATATAAACCGTCAAGCTCGGGTTAAACGTCCAATTACGCAGTTTCGGTGCGTAATCAATTAGTGGTTCTAGGTAAGCTTATCTTTGAATATCAAGCCATGATTAGTATAAAAACAAATGCAAAGATTAAGTAAATTAGTAATAGCTTAGACATTATCAAAAATGGGGAGAATGTTAGCTTTAGTGGCTACACCATCATTATTTAATGTGTTTTGATGATATTAACCTATATGTTGTTCCTAGTCTTTTCCTATCTTTGCAGATCTTATTTAGTATAGGTACAAAGTGTCGAATACATGGAAGTACCAAATCAGAAGCAAAGATTAGACCGAGTAGACATCAAATAGGAAAGATTAGAAGGACGCTGACTTAGAAGCACCAAAACATGTCCTGAAGTTTTTATTATGTATAAATTAATTGTAATAAGGGTTGTGTGAGTGAGTGCGTATTGTAACTCTTACGGTGTGTGGTTTGCATGATTTCTGAGTAAGAGTTGAGCCATTGCATAAGCATACTAGGACACATGAGCATATAGGATCTGCACAAAAGTAACAAACTCACAATGCATAGTTTTCTAAGTTAAAACAAGAGTTTGTCAAATGAATCCTTAAACTTAAATATGTTTTCAAAGGGACAAGTTTTTAATATCCTAGTTTTAAGAAAATTTTTATACTTAGCCCCGATTGTGTTAAAACAAGTTTTATGTCATAAAGGTTCAAAGAAAGTCAAGTATATTTATAGAAGGACATACTAAGCATATAAGATATCAAAATGGGTTTTCAAATGTGTTTTATTAATTAAGATATCTTATATTCAAAAAGAAACTCATTTGGACAAGTTTTAATCTTCATTAGACTTAATTTATTTCATATACTTTTGTCCAATAATGTTTTGAGTCATTAAAATACTTTTTGACAAGGAAAAACAAAGCAATCATCACTACCGTAGTGCAGTCTTGAGTCCTGAACACCTTGCGGTATTTTGGGCATAACGTTTTCTAGAAAAGTCCAAATGGGATGATCTTGTTGTCCCTAGAAATCAAAGACAAAATTCCACAACTTTCATTTTTATGACTTTTTCTGATTCAGGGATCTCATCGATGAACACAGGAGATTCGTCGACGAGTCCAACGGGCAGAATGATGCTAACGAGCAGAAAACGACTAGTTTGCCAAATAAAATATCTTTTCTTCCCCCCAATCGCTAGTTAATGGCTCATAAGGCTCTTGGGCTATAAATACAAGCTATTAGACTTGTATTAACATGGTTTTGAAGGCTTTTGATCATTCTTAGTGAAAAATATTTTTTTACACTAAAACCTAAGCACCTAACACTTTGCATTGTTGTTCTTCATTCACAAGTGCTCATTCTCTCTTACTCTTTAATTGTGTTTGATTCATTACTTGAGAGATAGTGTGAGGTTTGCTTTATATTTAATATTTGCTCATTTGAGGAGCATCTTATTATATTTCTATCATCTTCTTGTAAGGTTCTTTGTGGACCATTTGCTGAAGGTTCTTTGTGAACCGAAGAGGCTTTTGTTGAGTGGGTAGGAATTTGTTCCCGAGTTGTAAGGCTTCTCCGCCGGTGAAGGAGATTGTATAGTTGAATCCTTGAGTTGGTCTCAAGGCGTGGATGTAGGCTTGGTGCCGAACCACGTAAAAATACCGGTGTTGATTTTCTCTTCCTATACTCTTTATTATTTGTCTTGTGTATGATTTAAATTTCATATATTGGGATATAATTGCTTGCATCTTGTCAAGTGTTTTATTTTGTAGAAAAAATTTGTAATTCCACAAAAGAGTCCATTCACCCCCCTTCTGGACTATATACTCCCGGGCTAGGATGTCTAACAATATGCATTTACTATACACTGTTATTATATTAAGAACCATTAAAGAATCACTCCAGTATACAAATTATATATATATGATGACTAGATAAAATATGAATATATTGGCCATAACATGCGCACTTTGAACTAATTTGGAATGAGTATTGCATCTGCTTGAATGGGACTTCTTGTCTCTACATAATTCATATCATTCCTTTGAGTGGTTCAGAGTAAAGGTTGAGGACTTAACTATCAAATATATTTGGAACCTTTATTTTATGAGATATAGGTCATAAATCATTATCTTGAATAAAATCTTAGAAGCATGCAAAGTTAAATCCACTTCCAAATGGACAATGGTAATTTTTTCTTGGTAAATAATTCCTGATGCTTAACTCTTGCTCAAATATAAATATCTAAAGTTAAGCACCTTTTTTCCATTGCACAGAATTGAGCTTTAGGGATTGATGACTAGCATATATTAGAATAAATTATCACTTCTTAACTTTAAACATTGGTCTAATTTTATTTATTTTTGCCGATTTTAGGTTTCACCGCAGTCATTTAATTTTACAGTAAACTTTGGTCTAATTTTATTTATCAGGTTTTGGTGCATGCAAATTTAGGAAATGTTTAATTTACAGACAACATACTACTGAAATTTCCTTAGAATTTTCCCAAAAATAAAACCATGTGCTAAGGTGATTATGATAAAATAAATGCTAAAATATTTATGAAAGGATGAGTGAAAATTAATTGAATATTAATTTTCATCGTCACATAATCATCACATATTCAGGGGAGCTGAGCTCCATTCCTAGAAGTAAGAATATAGAGGACTCACATGCATCACTTCACTTTTTGAATTTTGAGGCTCTTCTAGAAAACCCTGAACATTATATCCAGCTCTTAAAGTTCTATGAATAGATATGAATTGTTCTCAGTTATGAGCACTGTTTCATGCCTTGATATATATTCTCTGATACATTTGTGTTCCATAGGGAGACTATACTGGTTGCAATGTTTGAAATAAATTAATCAATATCCAATATAGTTATGTTACAAGACTTAAAATGATTGCTTATACTCCTAGCATACTTAGTGAAACCATCTTAGATTAGTATAAGCATTTCATTATATCTAAACTCGTATTCAAATTCATAGGGGGAGTTCTTGAACTTATAGTCCTACCTTGTCGCGCTTACCCATCCTTAGGTGTAGATGTACATTGAGTTGTATTGTGGCATGTGCTTAAATGTGAGAAATTTCTTGAAAATCTTGATTTAAAATACAATACTTTTCCACATGTTTTAATTTTTGCCATATAATCTTGCATTAAGTTGTTTATCTTTATGATTCATAAGGTTGCATTTTCTGGTTATGATGGCCTAACAAGGCTTACGACTCTTATTTTGATGATAACAAATCAAGGGAATTTAATATGTTTCAAAGTTGTAATGCATCAAGAATCACATAGTAGAAAGCTTAAGATCAAGCAAATGAAAATATACAAACAAGTGGTTCAAGCAAAGCTTAGATCAAAGGGTGACAAAGCTTAAAGTTTGACAAAAACCATGAAAGCTTAAAGTCTGACAAATATCATGGAAGCTCAAAGAATGTTGAAACTCAAGATGTATTCAAACAAGAACATACATGAAGACTTCAAGAGTTGAAGGATTTAGAGTCTTAAGGAAGTTCTATGTTAGTACTTCAAGTAAAAATCAATATAAATGCATTGAAGCTCTTTAGGGATAATTAAAATCCTAGAAACCATTTTTTAAAGACCTTGAAATATAATTTCTAAAGTTATATATTATAAAGGTCCCAAGAGAAAAGAGTTTTTAAAATAAAAATCTTAATTTTTTTTTTAAATGCTCAGGTGCTTGACTTCCCACAGGTGACTAACCTTTTTATATTTTTCAAGATAGGCAAACAAAATGGTGACAGGCAACTCGGCATAGCCAAAAAGGCGCCAACCTAGTCAACTGAGGCAACTGAATGTGTTTTGATAGGAGCCTGCCAGTAAACTGACTTTTAAACTAAACTGAGATAGGCATCTGACCCTATGAGATAGGCGACTGCCATTCAAGAGTCTTTTGAAAATTTTGGGATCCAAACTTTGTGCAAACTTAAGAAACACTCCAAGTAATCTTGGGGAACAATGAATTAACTTTTTAAACTCTATATATAGCTCCCAAGGCAAAGATTTTCATTACAAAGAAATATTTTTAGCAATCAACATACTCTCAAGTGCTCTCAATTCTCAAAGGCTATCTTGCTCACATCTTGCTGATCTTTTGACTAAGTTTTTGCTGAACTTCTCACACCAAAATTGAGCTTTAGTTCTGAATCTTTCAAAGATCAAACCGGTGATAGATTTACATTGAACTTCAATTTCATTATATTGAGTTTTACATTGAAGTATACTTTGTGCTTATATTTGTACTAACCTACTCTATCTGAGAGTGATTCTTGTACACAAATCTCTTCTTCTTGTTTCTTGTTTCTTGACGGTTCATGGCTATTGGATCGTTGTAACCAAGCGTGGGGTATCGCCTAGAGAGGGATCTCTACCCTTAAAGAGTGACTTTTAAAGGTTTTCTTTGCTCGTAAAGGAGTGCTATAGTGGAATTCATGGTATTGGCCTAAGGCAAGGACGTAAGCTAGGGATAAGCCAAACGTTGTAAAAATCTTGATCCCTCTGTTACCCTTCTCTTTATTTTCAGCATATATATATTGTGTGGTGTGTATGCTAAGTGCAGGTTGTTAAAAATCAAAACCTAGATTAAGAAGGCTCTTAACTTAAGAAAGTACGTTTGATTAAATTTTTGTGGAAATCCAAAAGGGAGTATGTTGTTTAATTGTTTGCGGAAATCCTAGTTGATAGAGTAAACAAATTTCATTCATATACACAAAGCTACAAACAATTATCTCGAGTTCTTACAAAAGCTGAAAATTGCCAAAGAGTTGCATATCATGTCTTGATTTGGTATTTTGTGGTTGATTGGTTATTTGATTGATTGAATATTGGTTTGTGGATTGATTATTCAATTAAGTTTTTGTTGTGTGATTGCTAAATTAATAAGAGGTTAAGATTCTTAAAAAGAATTAAAATAAAATTTTAGTAACCTAATTCACCCCCCTCTTGGGACTAGACCTTAGTTTTCAATTGGTATCAGAGCGAGGTTATAGAAAATCTTAATTAGAAGCTATATAAAGATCTAAATGGCACACCTAGGCATAGCTCCCTTTGCCGAGGGTTAATCCTCAATTAGGCCACCTATCTTTTGTGGACTTAATGATACATTTTGAAAACAAAGAATGAGAATCTATCTTCAAACTATGGATTGGAAAGCATGGAGGGTAGTCACACATGGTGATTTTATCCCTACCAAACTTGTAGATGGAAAAGAAGTACCCAAAGAAGAAAAGGACATGTATGAGAATGATCATAAGATGTTGCATTAACTCAAGTGCCATAAATGCATTATATTGTGCCCTTAATATAAATTAATATAATAGGGTCATAGCATGCAAAACAGCTAAAGAAATATGGGACAAACTAGAAGTAACTTATAAAGGTACAGTCGATGTTAGAGACAATATAATAGACATGTTGACTAGTGAATACGAAGCCTTTAGGATGAATCCAGATGAAACCATCACTAGTATGTACACTAGGTTCACCTATATAATAAACTCCTTTAACGCATTAGAAAAAACTTACACCACATATGAGATGATTCGAAAAATCCTTAGAGGTCTTCCACCCATTTGGGAACCTAAAGCCACAACTATTATGGAAGGAAGAAAGCTTAAGAATACCTCACTAAATGAACTTATTGGATCTCTTCTCACCTATGAGATGGCTATGAATGAAAGAAATGCTGAAAACAAAAATAGGAAATCTATAGTCCTTAAGGCAGCAAAAGAAAGCTCCAGTGAAGAAGAGGAAGATACAAGCGACTTAGATGATGAAGAACTAGCGTTCATTACTAAGAGGTTTGGAAAATTCTTTAAAAGAAATAAGAAGTTTGCTAGAAAGTTTAAAAGGTTAGAATCTAAAAAAAAGGAGAAACTAGTAAAAAGGAAAATAAGAATAAGAATAAGAATGAACTCCTTACTTGTTATAATTGTAAAAAGGTTGAAAATATTAAACTCGATTGTCCATAGCTCAAAAGGGATGTCAAAAAGAAGAAAGAGAAGGTGATGAAAGCTACATGGGATGATACAAGCTTAAGTGAATCGGAGAAAAAATCAAGTGAACAAGAAGTGGCCAATATACACTTCATGGCGCACAATGATGAGGTAAATTCCAACTATAGTTCATCCAATGAATCAATTGATAATTTGAGTAGTGATTCTTGTGATAGTATGCCATCATTCAAAGAAATGCAAGCTGAACTTTTTGCGTTACACAATAGATTTGTAAAAGTCACAAAAAGGAACATTGCCTTAAAAGAATAAAATGAATTCCTCAAAAATCAACTTGATACATCAAAATCAGTGGAAAAAGAAAAAGAATCACATATTGATGAACTTATGAAAAAGATAAATGACTTATCTTAAGAGTTAGTTAAATTACAAGTAAATGGTCAAAGCAAGAAAGACTTAGAAATAGAGGACCTTAAAGATAAAATTGAAGATAAAGAGAAAATCATATACAATTTCACTGAAGGAAAGGAGAATTTTGAAAATATGTTGGGTGAACAAAAGATGTCATTAGACAAAGAAGGAATTGGATTTAATGGAATTGAGAACAAAAATAAAAAGGGTCTTTGTATAGGATACTTTGTCAAAGAATCAAAGTACTTTGTAAGCACATCCTCAAACGACATTTATCAACACACTACATGCTTTCAATGTAAGAAAAAGGGACATATTAAATTTGATTGTCCATTCAAAAGAAAGAATGTGAAAGTAAAGAAAGTATGAAAAATTAAAGAATACAAAACTGAATTAAAGAAGCCTAAGAAGGTTTGGATTCCTAAGAGTAACACATTGAACCCTTCTTGTAGGTCTGCCATAGGATAACCACATACAAATGGTACATGGATAGCGGGTGTTCTAGGCACATGACCAGAGATAGATCCAAATTCACCATGCTCATGCTAAAAGATGGTGGATATGTCACTTTCGGAGACAATGCGAAGGGAAAAATCATTGGAATTGGTAAGATAGGTAAAGAACCTTCCCTCACCATTGATGATGTGTTATTAGTAGAAGGATTAAAGCATAATCTCTTAAGCATAAGCCAATTAAGTGACAAAGGATTTGATGTAACTTTTAAGGAAGATAAACGTATTGTTGAAAATAGAGCAAAACATGATGTTCTCTTCACTGCTCAAAGAATTGATAATATATACTGCATAAATTTTGAAAAGATAAAATCTCAAAATATTACATGCTTAGTAACTATTAATGAGGCTAGTTGGTTGTGGCATAGAAGACTAGGACACACTAGTATGGACCTATTATCAAGATTAGCTAAAAAGAACTTAGTTAGAGGACTTCCTAGTACAAAGTTTGTTAAAGATAAAATATGTGATGCTTGTCAATTAGGAAAACAAGCTAAGTCTAGCTTTAAGAAGAAGAAACATATCTCCACTAGTAGGCCCTTAGAGATTATTCACCTAGATTTGTTTGGACCAACTAGGACACAAAGTCTAGGAGGAAAGTAATATGCTTTCGTCATCGTTGATGACTACTCCAGGTTTACCTGGGTACTCTTCTTAGCCTCGAAGGATGAAGCATGCAATATGTTAATAAACTTATGTAAAAGACTTCAAAATGAAAAAGGTTATGGTATCTTGAACATAAGAAGTGATCAAGGAAGAGAAATCAATAATAAAGATGTTGAAAATTCTGCAATGAACATGGAATTAGACATAACTTTTCAGCACCTAGAACTCCACAACAGAATGGAGTTATAGAAAGAAAGAATAGAACCCTTCAAGAAATGGCTAGGATAATGTTAAATGAAAACAAACTACCTAAGTACTTTTGGGCTGAAGCGGTTAATACCACATGTTATGTGATAAATAGAGTGTCGATAAGATCAAACTTAAATAAAACTCCCTACGAATTATGGAAATGAAGAAAACCCAATATAGCTTACTTTCACGTATTTGAATGTAAGTTCTTTGTACTTAATGGCAAAGATGACTTAGGGAAATTTGATGCTAAGTCAGATGAGAGTATTTTCCTAGGATATGCAACAAACAGCAAAGCATTTAGAATCTACAATAAGAGAACACTCACAATTAGTGAATCAATCCATGTAACGTTTGATGAAGCTAATCCTTATACAAAAACAATTCAGATTGAAGAGAAAGATGATTCTTTACAAAAACTAGAAAACTTAAAAGAAGTCAAAGAAATGAAAAACGAAGAAACTCCAAATGAAGATCCTATAGAAAATTCTGAATTACACAAAGAATGGAAGTTTGTAAGAAACCATCCTAGAGATCAAATTATAGGAAAACCTTCTAGAGGAGTAATTACTAGATCATCATTGAAAAACCTATGGAATCACTATGCATTCTTATCTCAAGATGAACCTAAAAATATTGAAGAAGTTTTAAATGATGATTCATGGATAATAGCCATGCAAGAAGAATTGCATCAATTTGAAAGAAATAGAGTATGGAAACTAGTTACAAGACCCAATGACCACTTAGTAATAGGAACAAAATGGGTTTTTAGGAACAAAAAGGATGAAAGTGGAATAGTCGTAAGAAATAAGGCAAGACTTGTTTACAATCAAGCAAAAGGAATAGACTATGATGAGACTTTTTCTCCCGTAGCAAGAATGGAAGCCATTAGAATGTTGTTAGCATATGCATCACATAACGAATTCAAATTATATCAAATGGATGTAAAAAGTGCCTTCCTAAATGTTTTTATAAATGATGAATTATATGTAGCACAACCAGCGGGGTTTGAGGGCATTAAATATCCTGATCATGAATTTAAGTTGACCATGGACTTATATGGTTTATTAAGTGGTTTTTTTTATTAGAAAATGGATTTTCTAGAGGAAAAGCAGATAGTATGTTGTTTATTAAAACTAAGAAGAAAGACATGCTCATCATCCAAATCTATGTGGATGACATCATATTTGGTGCAACTAATGAAAACTTATGTAAGGAATTTGCAAAATGTATGCAAGATGAGTTTGAAATGAGCATGATGAGGGAATTAAATTACTTCCTTGGAATACCAATTAAGCAAGCCAAAAATATAACCTTTATAAATCAATCCAAATATATATAAAAAAAATGCTTAAGAAATTTGATATGGAAGGAAGTAAGCCTATAGGAACTCCAATGAGTACCTCGATATGCCTTGATAAGGATGAAAAAGGAAAACCAGTAGATATAAAATATTATCGAGACATGATAGGAAGATTTTTATATTTGACATTAGGTAGATCAG
Source organism: Malania oleifera (assembly GCF_029873635.1). NCBI lineage: Eukaryota > Viridiplantae > Streptophyta > Magnoliopsida > Santalales > Ximeniaceae > Malania > Malania oleifera. The sequence continues at coordinate 65,978,414 of NC_080419.1, forward strand.
ACATAATGTTTAACGTATGTATGTGCACACAATTTAAATCCGCTCCCAAAGAATCTCATAAAATAGCTGTTAAAAGAATACTAAGATGCTTGATAGGTACTCTTGACCTAGGATTATGGTATCCTAAGGACACAAGTTTTGAAATGATTAGTTACTCCAAAGCGGACTATGCAAGTTGTAAAATAGATAGAAAAAGTACAAGTGGGACTTGTCACTTTCTAGGACGGTCTCTTTTCTCTTGGTTCTCGAAGAAACAAAATTCCGTATCATTATCCATCGTGGAAGTTGAGTATATGGCAACAGGTAGTTGCTGTGAACAAACACTTTACATGAAACAACAATTAAAGGACTTTAACTTAGAATACTCTGTTATACCGATTAAGTGAGATAATACTAGTGCTATAAATATCTCCAAAAATCTAGTATCTCATTCAAGAACAAAACATATCGATATTAGACATCATTTCTTGAGAGATCACATACAAAAGGAAGATATAACTCTTGAATTCGTTAATACAAATGATCAATTAGCGGACATCATCACAAAACCACTTTCAGAGGATCGATTTATATCTATTAGATGTGAGTTAGGCTTACTACATGTTTAAGAATTTGTTTAAAGGAGGAATTGAGGAAGCTTGAAGGTGATGCGACTGACCACCTGAAGGTCAGGTGCCTGCCATGTTTCTGCCTAATGAAATTAAGGTCATCAAGCGCCTGACTCCTCAAATACCAGGTGCCTTACTTGCGGCGGGTCATCCATTAAAACATGAAAAGACCTTCATTTTTAAACTCTTCAGCCACCTGACTCTATTTCATTCCTCCCTAAAACTCCTCCTCCTTCCCTAAACCATCTTCTCTCCTCCAAGATTTCATCAAATCCTTAGAGTTCATCAAAACCTAAACCTCCCATCATCACTACGCTCTAGGGTTTTCATCATCACGAACCATGCCACGAACAAAGTCAACCGAAAACAAGGGCTCCTCATCCCAACATATCGACAATGACGAAGTAGAAAAGTGGCTAACCACTCCTTAGGCCAAGACACTTTATCGGAATCAAATCCAATCTACTGATCCAATCCTTGGTAAAGTACATGATGTTTCATTTTTCAATTCTGATTTTCTAGAAATCATACTGCTATTTGAAGATATTGGGTGGGAAAAATTTATCACATATCATGCCACTGGACACTATCCAAATCTAGTCAAAAATTTTTATACCAATATGGCGAAGCAAGACGGTTGTTTCTCAATTGATCTCTTGGGGCAGTCCATTCATCTTACTCCATTATCATTAGGAAAGATATGTCGCATAAAGTAAGGAGATTTTGAGTGCAAACCCATTGAAAAACAGTGGATAATGGAACAAGGGTTTACTCCATAGGAGTTCTTGCTACTAGTCATGACAAATGATCCTGTTTATTTTGGCAATTCCTCACTCTATAAATAGTTGAATTTTTAAGCACTGATTTTGCACAAACTGATCTCCTCCAACATCCTACCAAGAGCAGGTTCACATGACAACGTTTCTTTTCTCGATTTTTTTGTCATGTGGTGCTTTTCTAAAGACAAAAAGTTGGGCCTACTGAGCCTCATAATCAAGTGGATGATCATGAAGGAAGAAGCTCCTAGTATCGTTCTTCCTTACGCAGGAATGCTGAATTTAGTGTTTTCTCATTATCTCATCCTCATGCCAACCTTTAATTTTGTAAAAAATACCCATTATGACATATTTTCTGCCACAACTTTTAAGCTAATGGGATATAAGAAGTATACTCAAGGGTGGTTTCACAAAGGTCGTAGGCAGACCACACCTGAGCCTTCTCCTCAATCTTCTGAGCCAGCTCCATTTGTTTGACAAGACGTAGACACACATTCTTCGCTCCTCCCTTTTTATACCCATTACCTCAACTTCAGTCAGAGGATGCAAAGTGGCCTTGATTCTATTCAGGAGAAGGTCACCCCTGTAGAAACTCATTGTTCCTCTCTTAATCAGCGAATAAATCATATGGAGAAAAACTTGGCCAGCTCCTCTAGAGGTGCAACACCTATGGACATTAGCTCTAGTCTTTCTAGTGACACTGCGTCTGATGATGCTTCTAAGGGAAAGGAAGAAAACGATGATGCATCCAATGATAATTTTGAAGAAACTACTGATAATGATAAAGATAATGATGCTGTAGAAGCAGATGACGATTGATCTTAGCTATTTTTGATGTTTTTGATCTTAAATGTTGGTGATCTTAGATGATGTTCTTGTCTTAGCTTTTTGTTTGTATTGACATTTAGCACTTTTTGGTTTGCTTCTTCATACTTTTGACTATACATGTATTACTCTGGAAGAATATGATATTTTTCTTTTGTATGCTCTGTTATGCCTATGCTTGTTGATTTTCTTTCACTTTTTGATTGATGTCAAAAAGGGGAAGAATATTTGTGAGAGCAACATAAGAAGATATATAACATACAACTAAGACTAAAAATATACAAGATACAATTGTTTAAATGATTTAAAATATATACAAGATACAACTTTGATCAATGATTAAATGCTTTGAAACTTTGTTCAACTTTGTTTGACTATTTGATATTAATGGATCTTGAAATCTAAGTTTGAGTACTGAAGTTGTATTATTACATACATATTTATTGTAAGAGGGAGCCTTATTAAGGTTCACTCCCTTTTGCTTCGAATTTTTCATCATAAAAAAGGGGAAGATTATTGGCCTAACAAGGCTTACGACTCTTATTTTGATGATAACAAATCAAGGGAATTTAATATCTTTCAAAGTTGTAATTTTTCAGGAATCACATATTAAAAAACTCAATATCAAGTAAATGAAAATATACAAACAAGTGGTTCAAGAAAAGCTCAGATCAAAGGGTGACAAAGCTTAAAGTTTGAGAAAAACCATGAAAGATTAATGTCTGACAAATATCGTGGAAGCTCAAAGAATGTTGAAACTCAATATGGATTCAAACAAGGACATACATGATGACTTCAAGAGTTGAAAGATTTAGAGTCTTAAGGAAGTTCTATGTAAATACTTCAAGTAAAAATCAATATAAATGCATTGAAGCTCTTTAGGGATAATTAAAATCCTAGAAACCATATTTTAAAGACCTTGAAATATAATTTCTAAAGTTATATATTATAAAGGTCCCAAGTGAAAAGAGTTTTTAAAATAAAAATTTTGAAAAACATATTTTTTAAAATGCTCAAGCGCCTGACATAAAACACACAGGTGATTGACCTTTTAATATTTTTCAAGATAGGTAGACATAATGGTGACAGGCGCCTTAGCATAGCCAGACAAGCGCCTGCCTTGTCAACTGAGGCGATTGACTGTGTTTTGACAGGAGCCTGCTAGTACACTAACTTTAAATTAAACTGAGATAGGCGCCTTACCTTGTGAGACAGGCGACTTCCATTCGAGAGTCTTTTAAAAATAACAAACGGGAAAGTTTAAAAAATTGGTTTCTTGCGCTCCAAACTTTGTGCAAACTTGAGAAACACTCGAAGTAATCTTGGGAAACAAGTAATTAACTTTTTAAACTCTATATATATCCCCCAAGGCAAAGATTTTCATTACAAAGAAATATTTTCAACAATCAACATACTCTCAAGTGCTCTCAATTCTCAAAGGCTACCTTGCTCACATCTTACTAATCTTTTGACTAAGTTTTTGCTGAACTTCTCACACCGAAATTGAGCTTTAGGTCTGAATCTTTCAAAGATCAAACCGGTGATAGATTTACATTGAGCTTCAATTTAATTATATTGATTTTTACATTGAAGTATACTTTGTGCTTGTATTTGTACTAACCTACTCTATTTGAGAGTGATTCTTGTACATAAATCTCTTCTTCTTGTTTCTTGTTTCTTGTTTCTCGACGGTTTAGGGCTATTGGATCATTGTAACCAAGCGTGGGGTATCGCTTGGAGAGGGATCTCTACCCTTAAAATGGGACTTTTAAAGGTTTACTCTGCCCGTAAAGGAGTGCTATAGTGGAATCCTTAGGTAATATTGGCCTAAGGCGAGGATATAGGCAGGGGATAAGCCAAACCTTGTAAAAATCTTGATCTCTCTCTTACCCTTCTCTTTATTTTCAACATATATATATATATATATATATATTTGTGTGGTGTGTATGCTAAGTGCAAGTTTCTGAAAATCCAAACCAAGATTAAGAAGACTTTAACTTAAGAAAGTATGTTTGATTCAACTTTTGTGGAAACCCAAAAGTGGTACATTGTTTAATCATTTGTGGAAATCTTTGTTGAGAGAGCAAGAAAATTTAATTCATATACATAGGGCTACAAACAAATATCTTGAGTTCTTGCAAAAGCTGAAAATTGCCAAACAGTTGCATATCATGTCTTGATTTGGTATTTTTTTTGGTTGATTGGTTTAGTTTTTGATTGGTTATTTGATTGATTGAATATTGGTTTGTGGATTGATTATTCAATTAAAGTTTTTTTTTTTGTGTGATTTCTAAATTAATAGAGGTTAAGATTCTTAAAAATAATTAAAAGAAAACTTAATTAACCCAATTCACCCCCCCCCCTCTTGGGACTACACCTTAGTTTTTAGGTTATATTTTGAGTTGTCCTTTAATGCTAAACCAGAAAAATTCTTCTTGCATGATTGTTGGCCTACATGGCTTTTGAATCTCGTTTTGATGATGACAAATGAAGGTTGATTTAACATGTTTTGTTAAGTGATGATATTTTAGGAAAGCTTGCAGAAATCTTGATTAAAAGAAGCACTTAAAAATCATTCATGTAGGGCTACAAATTGAAATTTGGCAAGCGCTAAATAAGAAAGTGATGAAAGCTTTCACAATTTGGTTAGGTATTGTGTAATTGGTTGATTGTTTGTTGACTGGTTAGTGATTGATATTGAAGTGTTGATTGTGATTGGTTTGATTAAGTATTTAAGTTCAAAACCATTATTGTAAGTTTACAAAAGGTTGAAAATTTGTAAAAACACTTAAAAGATTTTCTTAAAACCAATTCACCCCTCTCTTGGGACTACACCTTGAATTTCAATTGGTATCAGAGTCTAGTTATAGAAAATCCTAATTAGAAGCTATATAAAGGTCTAAATGGCACACCTAGGTGTATCCCCTTTTTCCAAAGGCCAATCCTCTACTAGACCGCCTATCTTTTGAGGTTTAAATTACACATTTTGGACACAAAGAATGAGGATATATATTCAAACCATGGATTAGAAAGCATGAAAAGTTGTCACACATGGTGACTACATTCCTAATAAACTCATAGATGGTAAAGAAGTCCCTAAAGAAGAAAAAGGCTTGACGGACAATGACTATAAAATAATGTAAGTTAACTCTACTGCCATGAATGCACTATATTGTGCTTTAGACGTTAATGAGTTTAATAGGGTCATGGCATGTAAGTTAGCCAAAGAAATTTGGGACAAGTTAGAAGTAACCTATGAAGGAACTATAGATGTTTGAGATAGTAGAATCGACATGCTCACTAGTGAGTATGAGGCCTTTAAGATGAGTCCGGAAGAAACTATCACTAGCATGTATACTAGGTTCACTCACATAATAAATTCTTTAAATGCATTAGGGAAAACTTATACAACATATGAAATGATTATAAAAATCCTAAGAGAACTTCCTTCAATATGGGAACCAAAGGCCATAACAATAACGGAAGGTAGAAATATGAAAAATACCTCCCTTGATGAGTTAATCAGATCTCTTCTCATATATGAGATGGCAATGAATGAAAGAAATTCAGAGAACAATAATAAAAATAAGAAATCAATAGCCCTTAAGGCTAGTAAAGAAAGTTCTAGTGATGAGGATGAAGACAATGAATTGGATGATAAAGAACTAGCCTTTATCACTAAAATACTTGGAAATTTTTTTGGGAAAAATAGAAAATTCCCTCAAAAGTTTAAAGGATCAAAAACAAACAAAAGAGAAACAAACACAAAGGAAACTAAGAACGATCCACCTACATGTTATAATTGTAAGAAGGTTGGACACATTGAGCCCGATTATCCACAGCTGAAGAAGGACAAGAAGAAGAAAAAGAAGGCAATGAAAGCTACATGGGACAACACAAGCTCAAATTAATTGGAGGATGAATCAAGTGAGCAAGAAGTTGCCAACATGTGCTTTATGGTACACAATGTTGAAGTAAACTCTTATTATAGTTCATCAAAAGAATCTAGTGGAGAGTCTAGTAATAATTCATGTGATAGTATGCCTTCATACAAGGAAATCCAAGCTGAATTATTCAACTTACACAATACGCTAATCAAAGTGTCTAAAAGAAACATAGCCTTGAAAGAACAAAATGAAAATCTTAAGAATCAACTAGAAAGTTCTAAATTGGCTGGAAAGGAAAAAGATTCTCATATTGATGATCTAATGAAGAAAATTAACAATATGTCTTAAGAATTAGTAAAGCTACATGTAAATGATGAAAGCAAGAAAGACCTAGAAATAAGTGATCTTAAAAGAAAAATTGAAGATAAAGATAAAATCATTTACAACTTTACTAGAGGAAAATAGAATTTTGAAAAGATGGTTGTTCAACAAAGGATGATTACTAATAAAGAAGGAATTGGTTACAATGGAATTGAAAATAAAAAGAAGAAAAATTTATTTATGGGATATTTTGTAAAAGAAGTAAAATACTATGCAAGCACATCCTCTACAAATTACATGAAAACACTACTTGCTACTTACGTAGAAATAAGGGACACAAAGTACAATTGTTGACTTAAAAAGAAATATGTCAAAATCAAGAATGAATGGAAAGTAAACACTAAAACTAGACATGACTTAAAAAGAATTAAGAAGGTTTGGGTTCCAAAAGTAACACCATGAATCTTTCCTTGTAGGTATGCTTTAGGACTACTCCATTAAAGGAAAAATGGTACTTGGATAATAGGTGTTCAAGACATATGATGGGAGATAGAATAAAGTTCACCACCTTAGTTCAAAAAGATGGAGGGTATGTGACCTTCGATGACAATGCCGAAGGTAAAATCGTCGAAATAGGTAAAATTGGTAAAGAACCCTTACTTACAATTGATGATGTTTTGTCAGTTGATGTGTTGATCTGATAGGTCACACCCAATTTTGATTATGACAAATACTCTTGGTATTGATGGTTGTACTAAAACTTGCATGCAAGTTCACCGTGTGCGCTCTTTCGGACTAAAAGACATATCATGATGGTGTGCGATGTTCGTGCCAAATAATGAAGAATTGTGTGTTGTATTTGTATTCATTATTTCATTTCTTCATTCTGGGATGTAAATTTAATTATGGACTGTCAATCCTATGACTTGTAATAATTTGCATCATACATGGTAGGTAGGTATGCTCATAACAAACCCTAGTTGGACTTTAGGTACCTACATAGACCTTAGAAAGACCTTAGGGACGGAATGACCTTAGGGCACCCTTCGGTCAACCGACGCCATGTTTTTGGGCGTACTTGAAAAGTCCTTAGGTCACAAGACACATGCACTAATAAGTCCCTTTCTTCATCTTCATATTAGGGAAATCAATCGTGGCCAAAATGAACTAAAATTGAAATGTTGAGAGGGTTCAGGCAGCCTAACGTATTTCGTATAAAACGGCTCAGGCGACTGAATGAGTCAATATGTTGACCTACGTATTCAGGCACCCGAGCCTAATTTGAGCGTGTCTTCTTGGGGCACCTGAACTTATGTTAGAGCACTTTTCAACTACCCAGGCGACCGAATGATTACGTTCAAATTGGGTTTGGACGACTGAAGTGGTTAGTTCGGTTCACCAAACTTGAATTGGGCACCCAAAATCACGAACATTTGGCTACTGACTTTCATTCGGCCACTCGAGCATAATTTTAGGCGATCGAACTATTTTAAAATGAATTTTTAACTGTGTCTATTCGGGCACCCAAACTTTAGGCCGAGCACCCAAACCTCGCGGGTTAAAATATTTATTATTAATTTTTAAATGGGATAAACTGGGTTAATTTTCTTAATAGCTTTTGAAACAATTTGAATTATACCCATTGTGTCCCCAACGGTCAAAAAATCCTCCTTCCCTATAAATACCTATTCATTTGTCTGAATTAGCAAGGATTAGCAAACTTGATTAGGGCAAAATTCTCTCAATATCCAAAGCCCTATATTAGCCAAATACTACTTCTAAACACTCACATATGCCTCACTCTTGATCTCTTTAAGCATTGTGAGTATCTCTAAGGCTAGTTTGCTTAATCTTACTAGCTAGAACTCTCACTTGTGTTATTGCTTGACTGATTTTATTTGAGAGTTTAGAATTAAAGTTCTTCCACCAATTTTATTTGATAAATCTCGAGTGGTAAGACTTTGAGGGTTGTGGTTCTTCCATTGTCATTGCAAGATACCTAAACCAATATTTTTTGTGTGCAAAAATCTTTTTCAAAAAGCTAGTTTTTTAAACAACTCCATTGTGCTTTGTAAATTGAAATATCTTATTGAGTTCATTTGAATCAACTTGCTTAGCATATTTGAAACTCTGATATGATTTTGTGTTATTCATATACTGTGTTTCAAATCTTGCTTGGATATACACTTTAGATCTGAATTGAAAATCTATACTTGATTGAGTGTTTAGCACACATTAGAGCACTGAGCATATTTACATATCATTTGTGCTTGCAAAATTGATTGAGCTGTATTGGTGCAGAGATTTTCTTGTCTAGAAGCAAATTTTCATGTACACATTTTATACACATTGGTTGTATTCCAGGCACGGGCCTGAAGAGGGAGACTAGCCCTGTGGAATAGTCCCGGATTGGCTTAGACCCAGTTAGGAAAGCTAGGTGCGCCATCCTGTTATGGCGTGTTGGTTGAGGTCAGCCCCTTAAATTGACTTGGTTGTATAGGTGCTGCTCCATCCATTTAAGTGAGCATTATAGTGGAATCCTTATGTTAGTGTGGCCAAGGCGGGGACGTAGGCAATTTGGTCGAACCTCGGCAACATATTGCGTGTACTGTTTACTTTTCGCACCTTACTTTTACTGCACGTGTATGTTTATTTATTGATTGTGTAGACTAGCCCTTGGTTGTATTACACTATTCATGAAACCAGTTAACCTAGGTGATGAATTTTAAATACCCAATTCAACCCCCTCTTGGGGTTGCACCAGAACTAACATGATGGATTAAAACATAACATTTTAAGCATTAGTTAACTTAGTGACAAAGGTATTGACATAATCTTTAAACAAGATAAGTGTATAGTTCAAAATCCAAGAAAACATGAAATTTTATTCACAGCTTATAGAGTAAATAATGTATATTGCATAAACCTTGAAAACATACTCTCTCAAGATGTAACATGCTTCGCTGCGATGAATGAAGCTAGTTGGCTTTGG